>NC_060892.1:2188989-2198989 GCF_014805685.1 Silurus meridionalis
CCCCTGTACATGTTTAGCATTCATAGGACCAGCACTTAATTCGAAGATGTGCGGTGGGGAAGAAGATCGAAAGTGATATCAAACTATTCAATTATTAATATAATCCAGGGAATAATATTACTTTCATGTTGCTGCGATTTGAAAACCGCTAAATCTGGGGGTATTTTCTTTTTTTTGCATGACGGGCAATGATCGTGTTTGTACCCCTGTATTTCCCGCATAAGTTACAGAAACATATACTATACGGACAAAAGTATTGGGACACCTGACTTTTCCATACAGAATATTACAATTCCATGGGACGTTCCATTCACTCGAACTACGAGTCTCAAATCTGCTCCTGTGCACCAAACCAGCTCCATGAAGATACACTCTACATGAATTGGAGATGATGTTCCTGCAATAGAGATATGAAGTGTGAATGAATCTTCATAAATCTCCACAAAACTTTGTATAACAACTTACCAGAAGAGTGGAGCTTCTTATAAGAGCAAATGGAATTAATGTGGAATTAACCAATCTTATGGTCAGGTGTCCACAAACTTTTGCCCATATAGTACATATTTATATATCGTGTTAATCCACAGGAAAACTCAGTCGTCATGATCACAGTGATTGAAATAGAAGTATAACATGCGGTTCCTGTGGTTCTTGTATGACTTGGTTGGATAGTATCCATGTGAATGGATACCCACATACCACACACACACACACACACACACACACACACACACAAAAAGCAGTCAGAAAATTCTGCACTAAGTAGATGTTAGTAAATGATCAGATCACCAGAGGAACAACAATCACACAAAAGCCCCATAAAACCCCCCAACCAAAAACCTGAAGCCAAGTTCAGTTGACTTGATATCTGATATAAAGCAGAGATGAACGACTGGCAGTCTGGATGTGGATCAAGCAAACCAAAATTATTACTTGAAGAACATACTGAAGTGAAAAACCATGAAATGTATTCAAATCTTCAGCTGCAGTTTAGAGACTCTTCATCGTCTGAACATAAACCAGCTGAGCTTCTGTAGCAGATCCACTGTTGAAGTTTATACAGTCACACACACACACCTCATGTAAATGATACAGGGATAAACGTGTCGCCTCAGAAAGGTGAGACACTGAGGACATGTCTGAACTGTATAGCAACAATAATGCAAAAACAACAACAAATGCTTGGCAGCAGGGTTGCCGTTCTAATACTGTAATCCGTTTTGTTTACAGTATGTTACTGTAAAAGCACCATACACTGGATTACAGTAGATCCCTATACAACCCAAATACTGACGGAAGTACAGATTATTGTAATCCTGTGTGATTTGTCCTTAAAGTGTCCATGTGCAGTAATAATGTGACATAAAGTGACACAGTTAAAGTGAAATATGCAAAAATGCAAAAAATTGTGCGACGAAGGAAAAGTGAGACGGAGAGGGAAGTCCAGGTGCTAGTTGCTGGATGTCTCCTGCGGGAAGAAGCTCTTTCTCATTCTTGTAGTATCACTGCGGTTTCTATATCTATGACTTAATGCCTCCTGTAGGTATAAACCTACATGAGGGGGCGCTGTTGCAAAATGCATATGTCAATAAATATAAACCCCCAACCGCTTAGTTATATAGCAGTAAAGAAACTATATGGATAAAAGTCTTTCTTTGTTACTTTCTCTCTTTCTCCCTTTTTTTCTTTCTTTTTTCTTTCTTTCTTGCTTGCTTTCTTTTTTTCTATCTTTCTTTCTTGCTTTCTTTTTTTTCTATCTTTCTTTCTTTCTTTCTTTCTTTCTTTCTTTCTTTCTTTCTTTCTTTCTTTCTCACATGCCCAACTTTCTTTCTTACTTCTTTCTTAATGTTTTTCTTTCTTTCCTTCTTTCTTGCTTTCTTGTTTTCTTGCTTTCTTTCTTCTTTCTTTCTTGCTTTCTTTCTTGCTTCTTTCTTTCTTTCTTTCTTTCTTTCTATATTTTTTTGTTTCTTTCTTTCTTTCTATCTTTCTTTCTGTTTTCTTTCTTTCTTTTTCTGTCTTTCTTTCTTTCTTTCTTCTATCTTTCTTGCTTTCTTTTTTCTATCTTTCTTTCTTTCTTTCTATATTTTTTTGTTTCTTTCTTTCTTTTTTCTTGCTTTCTTTTTCTTTCTTTCTTTCTTTCTTTCTTTCTTTCTTTCTTTCTTTCTTTCTTTCTTTCTTTCTTTTTTTACTCTAATATAATTAGTCCCTGACTTTACACCCTTGTGGCTGAATGAGTCACAAAAAATCTAGTGGAACATCTTCCTAGAGGTAAAAAGGTCAATAAGGGAGCAATAGAGACTGGAGGAATGGGAATGTTCAAAAAGTGCGATAGAAAATCTGTTGCAAATGAATTCACATCATTGGGATCCGGTGGAGATGAAAGTCAGTTTTTCCATCACACAAAAGTCTTCAAGAAAGAGGATTTTTATTTCAATTCAATTCAAGTTTATTTCTATTGCACTTTTCACACTGGACTTTGTCTCAAAGCAGCTTTACACAATGTAAGAATTATAGAACAAAAATGAAAATATCAGTAAATTATGTGTGTTTATTCGTCAAAATTTCACAGAAATTGTTTTATTTTCTTCACATTGTTTTCATTTTGGTTCCTTTTCCTCATTGAAGTCAAAGCTGTACTTCACTCAGTCGCTTTATATTTAATCATTTTTCTTTTTTATTACTTCAACAGTCTCCATCGATGGTGTTGAGTGGCACGATGTGAAGTTTTTCCAGCTGGCTGCTCAGTGGCCCACCCATGTAAAGCACTTCCCCGTGGGAATCTTCGGCTACACCAAGGCCCTGTGACGATCTCGTGCCGTTCTGGAACTTCCTCCTGACCGAATGGCGAATGAAGCAAGGAAGAGACTGATGGAGGGGAAAAAAAGGGAGACTGAAAAAAAAAAAAATCACAAAATGTGGATTTTCCTGTGGAAATGCTCTGAAGCCTCTGTTTCAAACGACATGGATGTGGTTATTAATGTTCTGTTCTGTTCTTGTTTGTTGCACCAGCAAAAGGAAGAAGGTTTGTTTATATATGTGTGTGTGTGTGTGTGTGTGTGTGTGTGTGTGTGTGTGTGTGTGTGTGTGTATATAAAGCTGCCATTTTTGTATACATATTGTGGTTAGACTTTTTGTAGCCACTACATAATGGCAGCTTGGTTTTGCACTTTGTTTCGCATTTTTATTATTTCAATGAAATCCTGTGGTCGATTTGTTCTTTGTACGAGGTGGTATGTGTGTGTGTGTGTGTGTGTGTGTGTGTGTGTGTGTGTGTGTGTGTGTGTGTGTGGTGCAGGAGTGAAGATGATTATACAGGAAGGGGTGTTGTTAGGGCAGGCGAGGGTGGGGGTGGGGTGAGGGTGAGGTGGGATTGTGCTGTAAAAGCATTTCTGTTTGAAGGTTGAAAACGGAGGGAAAGGAACTTTTAGCCATTAAGGACGGACTCCAGCGTATTGCATCCCGATTGATATCTGGTGGATTTCAGGGCGGCGTGCGTGTGATTACGATGCAAAATCGTGACTTTCACTTTACTGAGAAAAGGACTTGAATAGTGTCGATAAAAAATTCCCAAACGTTTTAAATCACTATACGCACAAAAGTTTGTGGACACCTGACTATAAGGCCCTCCTTTTGAAGATCCCATTCCACATTGTGTCCCCATTTGTACTTATAATAAGCTCCACTCTTCTGGGAAGAGTGTTCCACCAGATTTTGTGGAGGTCACAAGGGTGTTAGGAGCATATCTTCATGGAGCTGGCTTTGTGCACAGGGAGATTATCAGGCTGGAACAGGTTTGGGTCTCCTTGGGACACTAGGAGGTTTGGGTCTCCTGGTGTGCATCTCACTAAGTGCTAACAATTTACGGAGGAACCACATATGGTGGGAAAAGTCAGGTGTCTCAATACTTTTGTCCCTATTGATTAATTAAAACAGATGTGAATGTTTATTTTTTTAATGGAATGTTCAATGCTTTCTTTTCCTTTATTATCAGATTAGCAAAGCACGCTAAGCTCTTTGCTAATTCCTTACAAGCGCTAGTTTTCATACTGAATGACTGGGGAGATGAAATCAGGTTAATTTGTCGAACAATTAAATGGAAATTGACGTGTGTAGGAACTAAAGAAATGTTACCTCAGATGCGCCAGAAGAATACTTCAGAGGTTTGCTTGTTTTTGTGTAGAAAAAGTCACCTGTCTGAAACTGGCCTCAGAACTGAGATTTACTAAAGAGTTCATGAAAAGCTTGGGTCATGGGTTTAGTTCCTTTTCTCAGTACAGGGAAACATTTAGTGTACACTACAGTACAGTCGATCGTGACGGGACAGAAGAGCGCTATGGTTTTTCTGAGGTAATAATTGTCCTGGTTTGACTCTGAAGCACAGTGAAAAAAGGGAGAACTATGAACTCGAAGCTGCTCTCGCTTCTGTCCATGATTGTATCTAAATAAGGGAAACTGGACTTTTTTGAAAGGGACATATACGAATTTACTATATAAATACTGTATATGGACAAATGCTTGTGGACACCTGACCATTAGCTTCTTTTTTTTACCTTGTGGACATTTGTGAAGATCCGTTCATCCCTAAGGGTGTTAGAGAAGTCAGTAGGTGAGTTGAGGTGAGGTGAGGAGGCCTGGGGAGCAGTCAGCATCCTGTTTTCTATACAGAAGCAGGAGATCTTCCATTTCATGGAGCTGGTTTTGTGCAAAGTTTGGGTCTTCTAGTTCAAGTGAAGGAAACGTTTTTCCACTTCGCTCCTGCATCCAAATACATCCTGTGTGTGCCTCTGAGTTCGTTCGACCAGGAGAAGTCAGTTGTCCTGATACTTTTGCCGTATCGTTTGAGGAACATCTGGATACAGATTTATGCTCAGACCAAAAATCCTCCAAACACATGCACCTGCACCCTTTAAGCGTCCGGTCGATCCTCAGACGACTCCGGTTTGCCAAGGCGAAAATATTCGGACAGGCCCTATCACGCTCGGGATTGGGGGACGGGGGGGATGGGGGTGGGGCGCACTAGGACTTGATTGAGTGGGGTAGTTTGAGTGATCTGGAGGACACAGGGTGAGTCGTGTCAGCTGTTGACTGCCATTAAAGGGCTTTGTGGTAAAAAAAAAAAAGGGAACGTGCTCCATCTTTATAATAGAGCTGTGTTTTTGTATATCTCAATAATCCCTTTACACAGATGTGTGTGTGTGTGTGTGTGTGTGTGTGTGTGTGTGTGTGTATATAAATATATATAAATGTGTGTGTAAGAGAAAATGATAAAGATATGAAGATGAACATATAGCGGATAGATTGGAGATTGGCGTGTGTGCGTGTGTGTGTGTGTGTGTGTGTGTGTGTGTGTGTGTGTGTGAGACCCAGAAGAAGCATCATTTGAGGTGGATTTGAGGCTGAAGGCTTGAGCATTGCAGTGTTATTCAGTATATGGAGTGAAACTGGGACACTGTTTGAGGGTTTGTGTGTTTTCTGACTGTCATATGTACAAAACATGTTCACATTCAGTCTCGGATCTACGGCGCATTTCGTCGCTTTGTGGAGGCCGGATTTTGTCGAAAGGAAGCACTACAGCGGCGTCAGCTCGTCCTCTTTTCCAGCCCGGAGAGATTGTGAACAGAAAAACACACACACACACACACACACACACACACACACAAAACAAACACTACCATGTGGTCAGTCTGTTTGTCGAGATAAAAGATTTCCGCAGACACGTTTTTTTGCACAAAAATGTCATTACGTTTGATATGACAGTATTTGTTTTTACGGTATACCACTGAGGCAAGCTTTGCTCCTTATGTTCCCGTTCCGTATGTGAATGTACGTATTTGAATTTTTTTTTCTGCTTTTCGTATTTCTTTTTTTTCTTTTTTTTAACTTCGCCGGTTTGCGAACGTGGATTAGAACCCGCATTGTTGTTCTTAACGTTGTTTTGTATGACCCTTTTAAAGGAGTTGAGCTCTTTTATAAAAGAATTTTGTGTTCAATTCCAAGGATTTGAAGCATTTCACATGGAATACGGGCCACGAAATGAACCGGTGTGTTCTGTTTTATGAGTGCACAGACAAATACTTTTCTTTTGTTCTGTATTTGATAAACACATAACATTGTGTAAAATTGATGAAATAAACGCTAAAGCTGTACCCAGTGTGTCTTTAATACCACGACATAAGAGATTATAACATTTTATTATACAAGGTCGTATCAAAAAGTTTGGAGACTCCAGTTATTTATCTAAATTTACACATTTATCACCTTCGAAACAGTCTCCTTGCACAGCAATACAGCGCCCCCTTCTGGAACACTTCTGGAAGATTAGCGCCGAATTTCTGGATCTTCATCTTCGGGAAAAGAGCGAAGTGAGATCATGTTTTACGTGTGAGGAGGAGCTCGGTGACATCCTTTGGACTTATGAAGGTCGGTGCTCCTTGTGACTGTGCGTGCAGCCTTGTGCTGCCATCTGTTGGCGTGTAAAAAAAAGTCTCAAAAATGTAAAATCATCTCAACAAGTGTGTTAAGAAGTTGGTAATGGTGTGATGAACATTATTTTCCCGAATGATCTCCCCAAACTGTTACCACAAAGTACGAGGCACGCAATTGTTTAAGATGTTTCTGGATGCACCTGAATTAGATTTCCTGACTGGAGGCCACCCTGTGCAGCCGGGGATGGTTTCATATCTACAGCATGCGATCCGTGAAGTTACGAAGCAACACACAGGAGCTTCAAGGATGGATTTGGACTGTAGATAATATCAACAGTCTGCTACACTGACTCAGGACTACAGTTTGCATCTGATCTCCATCACTGCACCTCAACATCGTTTATCTGTAATAAATGGACATTTGGTGCCACCCAGATGAGGATGAGGTTCGCTCTCTATTCTGGTTCCTCTCAAGGTTTCTTCCTTATTCCATCTCTGAGTTTTTCCTCACCACAGTCAACAGCTTCAACAATCATTTATTCTTTATACTTTATGCTTTGAGACAATGTCCATTGTTGAAAGTGCTCTACAAAAATTGAATTGAACTGAGCTGAATTGAGCAGATCCAAACCTGCTCCAGCATGACAATACACCTGTGCAGAAAAGCCTTGGAGTGAAAGATCTCCTGCTCTCGAGTTCTGACTCCAACCATGTTGAAGAAGATAAACTCTGACTGCACCCCAGGCCTTCACATCTCACCTAGAGAATTTCCACAAAATCTAGTAGAACATCTTCCCAGAAGAGTGGAGCTTATTATAACAGCAAATGGAGACTTGAAATGGAATGGAATTTTAAGCTCAGGTGTCCACAAACTAGTTTCATTACTGGATCAGTCAGAAGGAAGAACACTGGCAGAACCTCTTTTACCTACTGAAGGGGCAACTGGGCAGAATCCATGCCGGCCAAATGCCTTTATAGCCTCTTTTTTTCCCCACCCTTAAATCGTCACCCATGCAGCCTGTATTTGTTTTATTTCCATCGGAAGCAGAACAAATTGTGGCCCAGGATTAAAGTGGTTCAAACCACATAGAAGGTTCATCCGTGCCTCTCATTAGAGACCACTTCAAAGTCAAATCCATGAGAAAGTCATGGCGTGAACTTGTGTAAAGGACAGGAGGCTTACGGCTAAAGAACTGGAAGAACATCAGTTTATTCATAGACCCAGTGATTGGTTTTTACTGCACATCTGCAATTTAATTAAATTTATTTTTATTAATGCACGTTGCCTCAAAGCAGCTTTGCTAGAGGTTATAAAGGAATGTTTATTGCCTATGAGTTTGATCCTTATAAATGTATGTTTATCCCTAATTACGACTGTGGTGAAGGAAAAACTCCCTGAGACTTCATGAGGCAGAAACCTTAAGAGGAACCAGATTAAAAGGAACTCCATCCTCTCTGAACACCGAATATCCATTTATTTCAGATCCATCATTGTTGAGGTGTTCAGTGATGGACGCTTAAATGCAGGACTGTTCATGCAAACTGCAGTCCTGAACCATTGTAGCAGACTGCTGATATTAATTCCAGACCAAATCTATTCTCAAAGTTCTTGAGTTGGTCAGTAACTTCATTTAACTGGCAGCTCGCGATTCTCCTCGTTTCCACTAGATGGCAGTAGTGCAAGGAAAATGCTTGTTGTCTGAATCCGTCTAGAAGACTTTTGTATTAATTCGATTAAAGTGGCATAAATAACTACTGAATAAATGTTTTATATACCATTTATAATGTCAATATAAAATCCAAAATGAGGTTTATATTCAGATTGGATGTTGGGAAAAAAAGTATTGGCACACCAGACTCCTCCGATGTGGTTCTTCCCCCAAACACAACCTTGGAGGCACACAATTGTATTATTATTTTTTTCCTTGGCTAGAACTAGGAGACCCAAACCTGTTCCAGCATGACAATACACCTGTGCAGAAAAGCCTTGGAGTGAAAGATCTCCTGCTCTCGAGTTCTGACTCCAACCATGTTGAAGAAGATAAACTCTGACTGCACCCCAGGCCTTCACATCTCACCTAGAGAATTTCCACAAAATCTAGTAGAACATCTTCCCAGAAGAGTGGAGCTTATTATAACAGCAAATGGAGACTTGAAATGGAATGGGACGTTCAAAAAGAAGCACATAGAAATTTTAAGCTCAGGTGTCCACAAACTAGTTTCATTACTGGATCAGTCAGAAGGAAGAACACTGGCAGAACCTCTTTTATCTACTGAAGGGGCAACTGGGCAGAATCCATGCCGGCCAAATGCCTTTATAGCCTCTTTTTTCCCCACCCTTAAATCGTCACCCATGCAGCCTGTATTTGTTTTATTTCCGCACGGGAAGCAGAACAAATTGTGGCCCAGGATTAAAGTGGTTCAAACCACATAGAAGGTTCATCCGTGCCTCTCATTAGGAGACCACTTCAAAGTCAAATCCATGAGAAAGTCATGGCGTGAACTTGTGTAAAGGACAGGAGGCTTACGGCTAAAGAACTGGAAGAACATCAGTTTATTCATAGACCCAGTGATTGGTTTTTACTGCACATCTGCAATTTAATTAAATTTATTTTTATTAATGCACGTTGCCTCAAAGCAGCTTTGCTAGAGGTTATAAAGGAATGTTTATTGCCTATGAGTTTGATCCTTATAAATGTATGTTTATCCCTAATTACGACTGTGGTGAAGGAAAAACTCCCTGAGACTTCATGAGGCAGAAACCTTAAGAGGAACCAGATTAAAAGGGAACTCCATCCTCTTTCTGAACACCGAATATCCATTTATTTCAGATCCATCATTGTTGAGGTGTTCAGTGATGGACGCTTAAATGCAGGACTGTTCATGCAAACTGCAGTCCTGAACCATTGTAGCAGACTGCTGATATTAATTCCAGACCAAATCTATTCTCAAAGTTCTTGAGTTGGTCAGTAACTTCATTCAGTAACTTCATTTAACTGGCAGCTCGCGATTCTCCTCGTTTCCACTAGATGGCAGTAGTGCAAGGAAAATGCTTGTTGTCTGAATCCGTCTAGAAGACTTTTGTATTAATTCGATTAAAGTGGCATAAATAACTACTGAATAAATGTTTTATATACCATTTATAATGTCAATATAAAAATCCAAAATGAGGTTTATATTCAGATTGGATGTTGGGAAAAAAAGTATTGGCACACCAGACTCCTCCAGCCAGATGTGGTTCTTCCCCCAAACACAACCTTGGAGGCACACAATTGTATTATTATTTTTTTCCTTGGCTAGAACTAGGAGACCCAAACCTGTTCCAGCATGACAATACCCAGCTCCATGTAGATCTGCTTTGCATGGGATGGAGTGGAAGATCTACTCCAAACCTATTGAACATGATGAATGTGAACTCTGACTGCACCCCAGGCCTCCTCACTTTCTTACCTACATCAGTAGCTGACTTTACTCACACCATTATAGCTGGATGAGCATAAATCTCCACAAAATCTAGTAGAACATCTTCCCAGAAGAGTGGAGCTCATCATACCATCAAATAGGGACTAAAAGCG
>NC_060892.1:2203989-2286489 GCF_014805685.1 Silurus meridionalis
ATTCATGTCCCTCCTCTGCACATGTCCAAACCATCTCAATCTCGCTTCCCTCACCTTGTCACCAAAACATCCTACATGGGCTGTCCCTCTAATAAACTCATTTCTAATCTTGTCCATCCTCGTCACTCCCAACGAAAACCTTAACATCTTCAGTTCTGCTACCTCCAGCTCCACCTCCTGTCTTTTACTCAATGCCACTGTCTCTAATCCATACAACATCGCAGGTTTCACCACAGTCCTATAAACTTTCCCTTTCATTCTTGCAGATACTCTTCTATCACAAATCACTCCTGTCACTCTTCTCCACCCACTCCACCCTGCCTGCACTCTTTTCTTTACTTCTCTAACACACTCTCCATTACTTTTGCACTGTTGACCCCAGGTACCTGAACTCCTCCACCTTCTTCATCTCTTCTCCCTGCAACCGCACCATTCCACTGCCCCCCCTCTCATTCACACACATGTACTCTGTCTTACTCCTACTGACTTTCATTCCCCTTCTCTCCAGCGCATATCTCCACCTCTCCAGGCTCTTCTCCACCTGCTCTACTCTCACCACAAATCACAATATCATCCGCAAACATCATAGTCCAGGGAGACTCCTGTCTGACCTCGTCCATCAACCTGTCCATCACCACTGCAAACAGGAAAGGGCTCAGAGCCAATCCTTGATGTAATCCAGCCTTCACCCTGAACCAGTCTGTCGTACCTACTGCACACTTCACTGCCGTCACACTGTCCTCATGCATGTCCTGCACCACCCTCACATACTTCTCTGACACACCTGACTTCCTCATACAATACCACAACTCCTCTCTTGGCACTCTGTCGTACGCCTTCTCTAAATCCACAAATACACAATGCAATTCCTTCTGTCCTTCTCTATACTTCTCCATCAACATCCTCAAAGCAAATAAGGCATCTGTGGTGCTCTTCCTCGGCATGAAACCATACTGTTGCTCACAGATGGTCACCTCTTCTCTCAGCCTGGCTTCCACTACTCTTTCCATAACTTCATGGTGTGACTGATCAACTTAATTCCCCTGTAGTTACTGCAGGTCTGCACATCTCCCTTATGCTTAAAGATCGGTACCAGCACACTTCTTCTCCATTCCTCAGGCATTTTCTCATCTTCTAAAATCCTGTTAAACAATCTGGTTAAAAACTCCACTGCCATCTCTCCTAAACATCTCCACGCTTCTACCGGTATGTCATCTGGTCCAACCGACTTTCCACTCTTCATCCTCTTAATCGCTGCTCTCACTTCCTCCTTACTAATCCTATCTACATCCTGCTTCACCAACTCCACATCATCCAACCTTCTCTCTCTCTGATTTTCCTCATTCATCAGCTGCTCAAAATACTCCCTCCACCTTCTCAACACACTCTCCTCACTAGTCAACACATTTCCATTTCCATCCTTTATTGCTCTAACTTGCAGCACATCCTTTCCAGCTCGGTCCCTCTGCCTGGCCAATCGGTATAAAGTCTGACTAAAATAAAATAGTGTTTAAAAATGACTTTGTGTTTAAGTCAGTTTTGTGTTTGTAGACCATAACGCATAAAAGGGCATTAATGGGAACATTAAAGAAGGTTCTTTAAAAAAGTAACTAAAAAGTTACTTTTAACAGTAACGCATTACTTTTTGGTGTAAGTAATCAACAAAGTAATTGAGTTACTTTTTGATTCAAGTAACCAGTAACTGTTTACTAGTTACTAATTTTTAGTAACTAGCAAAACACTGGTCAGAGCTATAAAGCAGCAGATCTTCCACATCTTCCAACCCATATAAAGCAGATCTTTATGGAGCTGGCATTAAGAACAGGGGCATTGTCATGCTGGATCGGGTTTCCTTCTCCTCCTTGGGAGCCATCATTTCTCAGGAACTCAACATCAGCTCTCTGATTAAAAAAAGCACACCAGAGGTTGTACTTTCTGCAACTGCTAAACACAAAGGCAGATTGCAGAGTTTCATCCACTTTGCTGAGAAGGTGATTGGTAGTAATCTTCAATTTATTTCAATTGTCTCAAAGCAGCTTTACACAGATACTGTAATGTGGTGATAAAGAATGAATATGTTCTTTATAAGTGTACGTTTGTCTTTAATGAACAAGTCAATGGCGACTGTGGCAAGGAAAAACTTACTGCTTAGTTTAGCAGACTGTTGACATTAACTACAGTCCAAATCCACCCTTCAAAGCTCCTGTTCTTACTCCGGAATTTCATGGAACCACCCAAGATATTGATGAGAAACCGTCCCAAGCTGCACAGAGTGGCCTCCAGTCGAAGAGGACACTATCCAAAGGCAGGCCTGGACAAAGATGGGCAGGTCTTCAACTGCTACAGTAACTTTACATTTCCAGGATCCTGAAACTGGCACATAGGATCGGGGCTGAGCCCTCTCAGGTTGGACACTGACTTTTTTAAATCACTCTCTTTTGGCAGGAGCCTGCGGACCATAAGGATCAAAACTTCATGCCACAAAAACAACTTCTCCCCTTTCGCAACTGACCTCATTAACAATACCAAGGGCTTACCATCATCTCTGACCTGGTTTCATTAACATAAACATTACAGTAATGTCAAGTCACGAGTTGGACTGCCTAACTTTATATCCCCTGCACACACTGCATAGTTAATGTCTTTATCTTTATTTACTATTTTATTATTTTTTTAGTTTTTTATATTTATATCATACCTGCACAGTGGTAGGTTAGTGGTTGAGACATTGGACTCTGGATCTATGATGATCACATATGTTGAGCTATTTTATGAGTTGCTCCGTAGCTCCTGGTTCTATGATCTCAAATGACTGTAGAAGACTGTAGAAAGATCATCACTCATAATCACACACTCCAGTGCTCATGTTAGTTCTCACTCTCCAGTGTTCTGTATTGTTTAAAGACTATAATCACACTCTTGATGTCACCCAAATGAGGATTGGGTCCTCTTTTGTGTCTGGTTCCTCTCAAGGTTTCTTCTAAGGGAGTTAACACAGTCGCCCCCAGGCTTTATCATCAGGGGTAAATACACATCACTCAATTTAACTCTTAAATTCTGAAAAGCTGCTTTGAGACATTGTCCATTGTGAAAAGCGCAATAGAAATAAACTTGACTTGGATTGGCAGGTCAGGAGTTCAAATCACAGCACCACCAAGCTGCTCATTTGTAAGTTGCTCTAGATAAGGGCGTCTGACAAATGCTATAAATGTAAATGTATACTTAACAATAAAGATGATACTGATTCTAATCTTTCACCATTTATCTGTAACCTGTCCCAGTGAGAACATGTCCACCATGCACGAGAAGCTGGAGAGAATGACTCAGGAGGAGATCCTGGTAAGAACAGTGGTGGTGATCCAAGGCCTGGAGGCTCTGAAGAGCGACCATGACTTCATGCTGCACAATCTGACGGAAACCATCAAGTGCTTGAACGAGGGCGAAATGGCCGGTCTGGTGCATGAAAAATTCTCGCTACTACAGACGTCTGTAGACAAGATCAAGCTGGGCCTAGAGGAGGCAAAGGTGAGGAACGAAGTGAAGTAGTCACATCTAGTCACTTGAAAAGTCATTTCTGTGTCTGAATGGCCAGCGTGTGTTCCCCCTGCAGGTGATGACAGCTCTTGCTGCCAACCTTCGGGAGCTGGAATTAGAGAAATGTGAGCTGCAGTTGCAGGTGTGTCAGCTTGAGCAGGAGAAGATGCAGCTGAAGGAACACGTAAACTACGTGCAGGAAAAACTGCAGACGTCTGAGCAGAACTTTGCTCAGGTGGAGGAGGAGAAGAATCACCTGCAGTTCATGAATGAGCTTAAGCAGTACAATCTAGAGCCATTCCTGGAGGTAAACACACTTTCACAATCACACTGCTCTGAAAGCAGTCATATTTTACTATGTTTAGATTTTCAGGAGAACAGACAAGGCCACTTGTTTCACTAACCTTGCTAGTGGAACCAGTATCCACAATATTAAAAGTTTGTGGACACATAAGAGTAGTATCTGGTTCTTTTTGAACATCTTATTCCACATTTAGTCCTCATTTGCTCTTATACAGTAATAAGCTCCACACTACTGGGAAGATGTTTTTGTGGAGATTAATTTATTAATGAAGGTGTTAGTAAAGTCAGGTACTGATAAAGGTGACGTGAGGAAACCTGGGGTGCAGTCAGCGCTTACATTCATTCATGTTCAATAGGGTTGATTTCAGAGCTCTCTAGCAGGATATCTTTCACATCAATGCATGTAAAGCAGATCTTCATGAAGCTGGTTCTGTGCACAGGGGCAATGTCACACTGGAACAGGTTTGAGTCTCCTAGTTTAAGTGAAGGGGAAATTCCATGCTTTGTGCTAATTGTTTGGGGAAGAACCACACATGGTTAGAACAAACGAATGTCCTCAAATTTGTTGTTAGAAGCAAGAAAAATGGGCAAGCGTAAGGATTTAAGCGAGTTTGATAAATTGAGACGTCTAGACAACTGGGTCAGAGCGCCCCCAAACTGCAGTGCTTGTGGGAGGTTCCTGGTCTGCAGTGGCCAGTATCTATTAAAAGTGCTCCAAGGAAGTAACAGTGGTGAACCGGCAACAGGGTCACAAGCGGCCAAGGCTTATTGATGCATGTGAGGAGCGAAGGCTGGTCCGTGTGGTTCCGAATCCAACAGACGAGCTCCTGTAGCTCAAACTGCTGAAGAAGTTCATGCTGTTGATGCTCAATGGGTCACGACTGTTCTAGCAGCAACAAACCAACCAACACAATATTAGTCAGGTGCTCATAATGTTATACTGATCAGTGTATGTTTTTAGTGTCCTGGCTCATCAGCTTCTGCACATTTTTACACTGCCAATGCCTTTATATTTATTTCTTGTACATATATATAGAGAGATATTAATGTATCTGTCTATCATTTCATTCCATCTATAAAATATTCAAATTTATATCTCTATAAAAAAGGATATATAAGTGGAGAACCTTTGCCAAAGGTACAGGTTGTTTGGAGAAAACCAGAAGTAGCAGTTGATGAAAGGAACTCTTTGGCAGCTGTTCAGAATGAGGGGTGACATTTAATTACTGCAGCTCGCATTTCTGTTTCACCAATTTAATTAAAAATAAAAACAAATAAATATGAAAGATGCGAAATAAAAACATTCAACACATTTATTAACGATGTCCTTTCTTTACTCTGATATAAGAAAAATAATCTATTTTTAATCACTAAACATTTGTTTTACTGATGCGCCAAGTCTCAAATCAAGCATCAAAAACCGACATATCCGGCAATTAATACTGTCCGTGTGGAAACATAGCAAAAGTTCCGGCTTGGTGCCCTGATGATTTACGTACAGTGGAACTTTGGATTGAGAATAACGTGATTTATGAATGATTTGCAGGACGAGCGCTTGCATTTGTTCTGAGTTTTTGGATATTATGAATAGAAAAGCGCATGTATGGTGGGTAGTGTTGATGCTGATCATTTATTCTGAGGGTTTTTTTTTTTGGCAGAACGGAGAAGATGAGGAGATCTTACAAAACAACCTGGATGAGTTGTTCCCCAATGAGGAAGAGACGAATCAAGAAGCCAGTAAGAATTTTCTTATCATCTTGCCTCATGCTATAAATGAACATTATTTTAATAAACACTTTTAACGAATGTTTGTGGAAACCTTAGTATAAGATTGGTATATGCTTTTTGAACATATCATTCCACTCTTCTGGGAAGATGTTCCACTAGATTTTGTAGAGCATTGTAGAGATTCATTCCGTCACAAGGGTGTTAGTAAAATCAGGTACTGATGTAGGTGAGAAAGTGAGGAGGCCTGGGGTTTAGTCAGCATTCACATTCATGTTCAGTAGGGTTGGAGCTATATAGAAGAAGATCTTCAACTCCAACACATGTAAAGCATATCTTCATGGAGCTGGTTTTGGGCACAGGGGCACTGTCATGCTGGAATATGTTTGGGTCTCCTTATGAGGGGGAAATTTCAGGTTAGTGCATCCAATGACATCCATGTGCTTCCAACCTCCAATATGTCTGGAGAAGTCGGGTGTCCCAATACTTTTCGCCATAAGAAAAAAGTGTTCCTCTGAAGAAGAAATTGTCTCATTGGCGTTGTGAATTTACAGCACCGGAGCAAGAAGGCAGCATGGCAATTGCAGCAGCCCAGCAGGAGGACGATAGGGTCCCTGGACACCTCAAGACCCTCCATAACCTGGTGATCCGATACGCCCAAAAAGGCCACTACGAGGTGGCAGTGCCACTGTGTAAACAGACTTTGGCTAGTCTGGAGAGGACTCTGGGGCATGATCACCCTGATGTAGCTACCATGCTCAACGTCCTCGCTCTGGTATACAGGCCAGTATTCATTTCAAAAGTCCTCAGATATTGATATACGCTTGAATGCATGTATTTATATATTGGATATCATGAACGCCGAACTTTGTTCATTATATAACCGAAGCTACTACGGAGAATTTATAACAATTCAGTTACATCGTTTCAAGCAACGAATGTCCCCACAAGGACAGGAATACATATTACACAGTAATATACGATTATACAAGGTTACTGAGGTTAAAGACGTGTGTTAGCAAAAAGCTAAAAACATCTGATTTGTGAGGTTTTAGTTCCTAAATTATTTTCTCCAACACCAGAATAAAACAGAAAAAAAGCAAAGTAGAAAAAGCAATCTTATGGAAAAAGATATCTTTAATTAATCAATAAAAGGACAGAATCATGTCACAAAGTCGAAAAACGTTTAAGAAGTAAAATGAAAGTACATAATTTTAGGTAAAATAAAACAATCATCACCTGATTGTGATGTGATGCAGCTTTCAGTCTCAGTGAGGGACAATATTTTTAGCTGGTTTTCATCATTTTTTTGGAATTAATTTAAGCTCCTTTTGGCTTGAAAATAAAAAAAAAGGCTAAAAAGTCTATAATATTTGGGAGTGTTAAGCCTTAATGACGTCTTCAACAGAGGTGCAAAATGTAATTGGTAACACTCATAGTCAGTTATGATACAGTGGAGTAAAAAGTACATCTATTATATTATAAATTATATATATTGAGTAGAGAGTAAAAGTTGCTTATCGTTAAATATAATGTCTCTGTGTATTACAGGAATCAGGGTAAGCACGAGGAAGCGTCCCGCCTCCTGTATGATGTTGTTGCTATCAGAATGAAAACTCTGGGTGAGGAACATCCAATGGTGAGTTCCAGCAAACACACACACAGAAAGAGTGAGAGAGAGAAAGAACCAGACAGCAGTGGTGGATGAAGTACACAAATCATCTAGTTGAGTTAAAGTTAAGATCACTTGAGTAAAAGTACAAACGTTTTCAAATGTACTCAAGTATCCAAAGTACTATGATTTATTATAACTATAATGTTCCTGTTATCATTTTTATCACAAGATTCTTTACTTTATCACCTCAGTTTATGTGTAAAGACTCGAATGTGACTCTCAGCACACTGATCTATTAATAGAATGATATTAATGACTCAAACACTGATTGATTTCTATTATAATGATCATGAACCCAAAACCTTTTCAACTACTTCAAACTACTATAAATTCAATTCAAATTCAACTAAATCCACATTCAAATCTGGAGTTTCTTCATCATTATTCCTCTCTAAATGTTCTGCTTGATGTTAAACTTATGCTGAACTGTATGTTGGTGATCAGTAGATACACCAAGTTTCGATCAGAACGAGTTTAGAACAGAGCGTGCGCTCGACCCTGATTGGTGAAACCAGTGACGTTTTTATCTGCTCATTAATAAAAAGAAACGACTGATTTCACGAAATGTATTTGAGTAAAAAGTACGAGATTTGACTTTGAAATGTAGTGAGGTTAAAATAAATGATTGCTGGAATTGAAGTAGTTTAGTAAAGTACAGATGTGTGAAAAAGCTACTTAAGTTCAGTAACGAATTACATTTACTTTCTCACTGTCCAACGCTGATAGATATAATAGGAAAATGGCAATTTTAATAGTCTCACTGAAGGAACTGCACTATTTTCCCTGCAGGTGGCCGGTACACTGAATAATCTCTCAGTGCAGTATGGGAAGATGGGGAGGTTCATAGAGGCTGAGCCGATTTGTAAAAGAGCTCTGGAGCTGAAGGAGAAGGTATCCTACATTATTTCTTTAAAGGAAATCCACCTCCTGACTGATATTTTTATCATTCTTTATAATATAGAGTCTCTAGAAAAGATGAGGAAAAGAATTCAAACCTGTGGTCCAAGCTGAGATGCATTTCTCAATTCTGATTGGTCAGAAGGTGTATATTAATTTAATGGACATATACATGAAGGTTTTTAATATTGAGGGAAAACAAAATCAAAAAGTGTTTGCCCCCCTGTTAAAACTGTGTTTTATCACACCTGAGTTGAATTTCTCTCACCACACCCAGGCCTGATTACTGCCACACCTGTTCACAATCAAGAAATCTCTTCAATAGGACCTGCCTGACAAAGTGAAGTAGACCAAAAGATCCTCAAAAGCTAGACATCATGCTGAGATCCAAAGAAATTCAAAAACAAATGAGAAAGAATGCCCTTGTGCACAAAGTGAGCTCCTTGAAGATTTGGTTTCCATGCTTTGTAGAGGAAGCTCGAGGGGTCTGCTATAGAGCTCTGATCTCATCCCTAATGAACACCTTTGGGATGAATTGGAACGCTGACTGCACTACCAGGCCACCCCAGGAAATTTCATGCTACAGCATCCAAAAACATTCTATACAAAACAGTTTGGGGAAGAACCACACACTCTCCAAACCATGTAAAGCAGATCTTTATGGGTTTCCAAATTATACCACATCCAAATTATATTACATCCAAAGACGTCCTACAATTGTGTGCCTCCAGATTTGTAGTTACAGTTTGGAAAAGAACCAAATATGGCAGGGAAGTGTATTTTGTCCATATAGTGTATGAAACTATTCTTCTTTCAACCAAATTCTTATTCCAATTAAACAATTCTTTTGGCTGTGACATAAAATACTCTCGTTTGTAAGCCAACTTTGGCTGCATTTTCAGCTTCTCTAAACATTTTGGCCATTCTTTTTGGTAAAATGTCTCTCCGTTGGTTGCCAGGTCCTGGGAATCGACCATCCAGAGGTGGCAAAGCAGTTGAATAACCTGGGTCTGATTTGTGAGAAGCAAGTAAAGTATGAAGAGGTGGAGTCTTACCTCTGCAGAGCCATAGACATATATGAGAAGAACCTTTGTCAGGATGATCCCCAATTTGACAAAACAAAGAACAACCTGGTGAGTAGTCGCACTGGAGTCCAATAATAACGGGAATTTTATTTTCAGCTTTCAGCAGTTTTCAGCAATTTTGTTTTCTTCTATCATTCCTTCCTCTTCTGTTAGTTAAAAAAAAATCAGGTAGAACAAACCAGAGGCATTAAACATGATCCACACTCCCTCCTGTTACTCAAAGAAAGAAAGAACTCAGCTGCTCGTATAACTACTAGAACCTCCTCTATCAAGTAGATCTCCCCTGTTCTTTATCATCTACACTGGCTTCCTGTCAAATTGCCAATGAAGTACAAGATTCTGCTTCTCACTTTCAAAGCACTTCATAATCTTGCACCCTCATTCATCTCTGATTGCTTCATACCTACACCCCAAAGTTATTATTATTATTATTATTATTATTATTATTATTATTATTATTATTATTATTAACATGGCAGAGGTAGAGCTGCATCTTCCTGGAGACAGAACGAGAAAAGACCGTCTGAAAAGAACGGTTTTATTTCATCCTTTTTTTTTTTCTTTTTTTTTTTTTTTGCACACTACAAAGTCCTGTGTGTGAAAGGGGCCATGCTTTAGAAGTCAGAAGGAGATGTGCATTCCTATCTACCGCTATAGAGCGCTGAACTCAACCTCTCTGTAATACCATTTATGATCTTGTTTCACATTTCTTCCAGGCCTCATGCTATCTGAAGCAGGGTAAATACAAGGAAGCTGAGATCCTGTACAAAGAGATTCTTACACGAGCTCACAAGAAAGAATTCGGGACAGTAGACGGTGAGTGTTTCGCTCACAGACGCTGCCCACAACACGAGGAGCCGCCATGAGAGACAACAGATTTACAGTATTATAGCAATCCTCAAAGCTGATGGAGAGTTATTTAAAATGCAAACCTGTTAGAGAAGTCATAGCTGCTTAATGATCTTCTGACTAAACAAAGCCTTCGTGAAACTTAATGTGTATGCAAAATAGACACACTATACGGGCAAAAGTATTGGGACACCTGACTCTCCCAGCCATATTTGGTTGGAGGCACACAATTAGATCTGATCTTTAAATGCTGTAGCAAAGATGTACATTTCCGCTTCACTTGAACTAGGAGACCCAAACCTGTTCCAACATCACAATGCTCCTGTGCACAAATCCAGCTCTATGAAGATCTGCTCGAAATGGTTTGAAGTGAAAGATCTCCTGCTATTGGGCTATACATTCTATTGAACACCTTTGGGATGTGTGTGAACCCTGACTGCAACCCAGGTCTCCTCACCTTCTCACCTACATCAGTACTTGACTTTACTAACACCCTTGTGGCTAAATGAATCTTCACAAAATCTAGTGAAACATTTTCCCAGAAGAGTGGAGGTTATTATAGGAGCAAATGGAGACTAAATGTTGAATGGGACGTTTAAAAAGCACATACCATACTTACGCTCAGGTGTCCACAAACTTTTGTCCATATACAGTATGACTCCATACATGTCCATATATGCTCAGGTGTCTGAGTGTATATATGATTTTAGAACTTCTAGGACTAGTAGTATGGTGGTCTGTCTATCTGTCTGTCTGTCTGTCTGTCCGTCTGTCCGTCTGTCTGTCTGTCTGTCTGTCTGTCTGTCTGTCTGTCTGTCTGTCCGCTGTCTGTCTGTCTGTCTGTCTGTCTGTCCGCTGTCTGTCTATCTGTCTGTCTGTCTGTCTGTCTGTCTGTCTGTCTGTCCCTCCTGGTCAGAAGTCTGTGTGAGGTTACTGAATTTGTCAGTGTATTTGATCACTGAAAAGAAAAGAAAGAAACAGTATAAAGAAAATTCATGGTATTTTGGCTGTTAGACTCTGTAATTGTGTAAAAAGTTACGCATCACTTTCCAGCTCATCCAAACAGAAATGTAAAAAAAAAAAACAATCTGAATAAAAGAGTTATGATGTGGCATGAATGTGTACGTAAGTATTTGTGTCATGTGCATTGTTACTTTTAATTTCTTTTCTTTTCTTTTTTTTTTTTTGTTAAATCAAATGTAACTATTGCTTCAGTTTTTCCTCTTTGTGTTCCCACAACACAATCTGTCTGATCAAAAATATCTATAAAATGCTATAAATTGAAATGATTTATATTGATCCTGTTGATTGCTTTGATTGATGTCTCAATAAATCATCATGTGATCGAGTTTCTCCTTCTGATCTGTTTCTTTGCCTTTGTTTTAATACGGTTGTATTTAAGGCTTTCAGAAATAGTGTGTAATACGTTTTTGTAACTTATCATATAATGTTAAAATAAAATAACAATCGTGCGATTAATATATCAGTATTTATACATTATATCAATAATATATCAGAACAGTATAGCCATTAAATATTTTAATCAGTTGACAGCAATAATATATACATTATTATTACTACCATTCACTCACCTCTACCTGTAACATACCCCTCTCTCTCTCTCTCTCTCTCTCTCACTCTCTCTCTACCTCTACCTGTAATAATACTCTCTCTCTCTCTCTCTCTCTCACTCTCTCTCTCTCCTCTACCTGTAATAATATACTCTCTCTCTCTCTCTCTCTCTCTCTCTCTCTCTCTCACCTCTCTCTCTCTCTCCTCTACCTGTAATAATATACCTCTCTCTCTCTCTCTCACCTCTCTCTCTACCTCTACCTGTAATAATCTCTCTCTCTCTCTCTCTCTCTCTCTCTCTCTGCCTCTACCTCTACCTGTAACATACCCCCCTCTCTCTCTCTCTCTCACTCTCTCTCTCTACCTCACCTGTAATAATATACTCTCTCTCTCTCTCACCTCTCTCTCTCTCTCTCCTCTCTCTCTCTCTCTCTCTCTCCTCTACCTGTAATAATATACCTCTCTCTCTCTCTCTCTCTCTCTCTCTCTCTCTCTCTCTCTCTCTCTCTCTCACCTCTACCTGTAATAATATACTCTCTCTCTCTCTCTCTCTCTCTCTTGCGTTCTCTCTCACGTTCTCTCTCTCTCTCTTCTCTCTCTCTCTCTCTCTCTCTCTCTCTCTCTCTCTCTCTCTCTCTCTATATATATATATATATATATATATATATATATATATATATATATATATATACACACCTGTACCTGTAATATACTCTCTATATACTCTCTATATATATCACTAACACTCTCTGTACCTGTGGCACACTTTCACTGGCACATTCCTGCCTGCCTGCCTACCTACCTACAAACCACCCATCCACCCACCCACCCACCGACCTACCTACCTACCCACCTACCTACCTACCTACTCTACCTACCTACCTGCAACCCACCCATCAACCCACCTACCTACCTACCCACCCAACCAACCAACCAACCATCCTACCTACCTACCTACCTGCCTACCTACCTACCTACAACTGACCCACCAACCCACCTACCTACCTACAAGCCACCCACCCAACCAACCAACCTATTTACCCACCCAACTACCTACCCACCCACTTATTTACCCACCTACCTACGTACCTATTTCACCCAGCTTGCTTTTGTGAAGCCACAATCAAACTTTGTCGTGGTGAACTTCACCTTTCTACAAACCTGATTTTAAAAAGTTGGGACACTGTACAAATTGTGAATAAAAACAGAATGCAATGATTTGGAAGTTTTAAATTTCAATATTTTATACAGAATACAACATAGATGACATATCAAATGTTTAAACTGAGAAAATTTTTTATTTTAAGGGAAAAATAAGTTGATTTTAAATTTCATGGCATCAACACATCTTAAAAAAGTTGGGACAAGGCCATGTTTACCACTGTGTGGCGTCCCCTCTTTTTTTATAACAGTCTGCAAACATCTGGGGACTGAGGAGAAAAACTGCTCAAGTTCAGGAATGTTGTCTCATTCTTGTCTAATACAGGCTTCTAGTTGCTCAACTCTCTCAGGTCTTCTTTGTCGCATCTTCCTCTTTATGATGCGCCAAATTTTTTCTATGGGTGAAAGATCTGGACTGCAGGCTGCCATTTCAGTACCCGGATCCTTCTTCTACGCAGCCATGATGTTGTAATTGATGCAGTATGTGGTCTGGCATTGTCATGTTGGAAAATACAAGGTCTTCCCTGAAAAAGACAACGTCTGGATGGGAGCATATGTTGTTCTAGAACTTGGATATACCTTTCAGCATTGATGATGCCATTCCAGATGTGTAAACTGCCCATGCCACACGCACTCATGCAACCCCATACCATCAAAGATGCAGGCTTCTGAAATGAGCGCTGATAACAACTTGGGTTGTCCTTATCCTCTTTAGTCCAGACATGGCGTCCCAGTTTTCCAAAAAGAACTTCAAATTTTGATTCATCTGACCACAGAACAGTTTTCCACTTTGCCACAGTCCATTTTAAATGAACCTTGGTCCAGAGAAAACGCCTGCGCTTCTGGATCATGTTTAGACGTGGCTTCTTTTTTGACCTAAAGAGTTTTATAGGTTTTAGTTTTAGCCGGCAACGGCGAATGGCACGGTGGATTGTGTTCACCGACAATGTTTTCTGTTGTGAAAAGCGCTATAGAAATAAACTTGACTTGACTTGACTTTTCTGGAAGTATTCCTGAGCTCATGTTGTGATTTCCAAGGGCCCGAAGATCATGGCATCCAGTATGGTTTTCAGGCCTTGACCCTTACACACAGAGATTGTTCCAGATTCTCTGAATCTTTGGATGATATTATGCACTGTAGATGATGAGAACTTCAAACTCTTTGCAATTTTTCTCTGAAAAACCCCTTTCTGATGTTGCTCCACTATTTTTTGCCACAGCATTGGGGGAGTTGGTGATCCTCTGCCCATCTTCTGAGAGACACTGCCACTCTGAGAAGCTCTTTTTATATCCATCATGTTGCCAATTGACCTAATTAGTTGCAAATTGGTCCTCCAGCTGTTCCTTATATGTACATTTAACTTTTCTGGCCTCTTATTGCTACCTGTCCCAAATTTTTTGGAATGTGTAGCGCTCATGAAATCCAGAATGAGCCAATATTTGGCATGACATTTCAAAATGTCTCACTTTCAACATTTCATGTGTTATCTATATTCTTTTGTGAATAAAATATGTTTATGAGATTTGTAAGTTATTGCATTTCTTTTTTTATTCACAATTTGTACAGTGTCCCAACCTTTTTGGAATCAGGTTTCTAGTTAGAAATGTATCATTTATAGGCCTTTCAGTTTTCCGTATTCACTGCATCATTAACAGGTGAGATTCATACTAGAATATTTTATATCTAATATTTTATAACTGGGGTAGTTTGCCATCTTGGCTGCACGGCGTCATGTCCTTGCTTTGACCTTGTATCTCTGGCTCTTTCATTCTAGCTGAAAACAAACCGATCTGGATGTACGCTGAGGAGGGCAGAGTAAGTCACTCTTCTGATGTCTCATAATCTGGAGAACCTTCAGGCCTCACTGAGCCATGTCTCAAAGGGTTTTAATTTCTTTATTCTCTCACCTTCAGGGCGCAGCAGGTAATCACTCTCATCATGCTGAATACCGAGAGGGCCAGGTGACCAGGTGAGCAAACCAGGGCCTACTTACAAACAAACAGGATCGGATCTAATCATGTTCCAGAAGCTGTGTGTTTGTGCAGGTTTCATTTCAATATGATTTTTTATTTAACCCTTAATAATTCAGCTATTTAAAGCATCTTCTTCTTCTTCTTCTTCTTCTTCTTCTTTCGGCTTCTCCCTTTAGGGGTCTCCACAGCGGATTATTTGTCTTCATACCCCCCTGTCCCCTACATCTGCCTCTTTCACCCCAACTACCTGCATGTCTTCCCTCACCACATCCATAAACCTCCTCCTTGGTCTTCCTCTTTTCCTCCTTCCTGGTGGCTCCATCATCAGCATTCTCCTACTGATATACCCCATGTCCCTCCTCTGCACATGTCCAAACCATCTCAATTACACCTTCCTCACCTTGTCTCCAAAACGTCCTACATGCGCTGTCCCTCTAATAAACTCATTTCTAATCCTGTACATCGTCGTCACTCCCAACGAAAACCTCAACATCTTCAGCTCTGCTACCTCCAGCTCCACCTCCTGTCTTTTACTCAATGCCACTGTCTCAAAACCATACAACATCTCAGGTCTCACCACAGTCCTATAAACTTTCTCTTTCACTCTCACAGATACTCTTCTATCACAAATCACTCCTGCTATCACTCTTCTCCACCCACTCCACCCTGCATGCACTCTTTTCTTCACTTCTCTAACACACTATTCACGCATATTTGATTTGGCGCACGTTTTTCTCTGGATGCTGTTCATAACACAACCCTCCCCATTTATCCGGGCTTGGGACCGGCACTAAGGGTGCACTGGCTTGTGCAACCCTAATGGCTGGGTTCAACTATTTAAAGCATATGAACTGCTAAATAGAAGCAAATTCTAGGAGTTTAAAGGATTGAATCACCAACAAAGTATTTTGTTTCATTTAAAAAATACACCATTAATTTGTGGACACCTGACCATAAGATTGGTTTTAATCCATATTAAATCCACATTTGCTTATCTTAAATTAACCTCCACTCTTCTGGAAAAGATGGTCCACCAGATTTGAGTGTTCTTGTGGAGATTTTTGTTAGTACAGTCAGGTATTCATGTAGGTGAGGTGAGGAGGCCTGGGGTGCAGTCAGTGCTCACATTCAACTTGTTCAATATGGTTGAGAACAGAGCTTTATTGCAGGAGATCTTCCACACCAACCCATGTAAAGCATATCTTCATGAAGCTGGCTTTGTGCACAGAGATATTGTTATGCTGGAACCGAATTAAAGTAAAGGAAAAAAATGTAATGCTAGCACATCTAAATGCATCATATATAATTGTCTTCCTCCAAATGTTGTGGTAACAGTTTGGGGAAGAACCACATATGGTTGGAAAAGTCAGGTGTCCAAATACATTTCTCCAAATAGTATATTTTTTTACTGTAAAAACATGCCCAGATGCCCAGACCCGTGTTTTTATGTGTGATTTTTGTAGCCCTACGATAAACATTGCCATGCGAAAACTCGCAGAAGCGTATCGATATCAAGGCAAAAATGAAGCAGCAGACATTATGGAGGAGTTTAACACGAGGCCACGCAAACAGGTCAGTGTCACTTCAGCTCCAACAAACATCGTATCACCTGCTTTGTCACATGACCCTCATGTGACAGACCTTGCAGGATCTACCCCCAACATGAAGGTTCACCTAATTTACATGGTCATTTCTCAATCTGAATCAATCATCATTATAAAACATGTGTTTATTACATTTTACTTCATATTATGTTGAATTTTGGTTTATAATGTGTGTGTGTGTGTGTGTGTGTGTGTGTGTGTGTGTGTGTGTGTGTGTGTGTGTGTGTGTCAGCCTTCGTTTGCCATAGTGCAGCGTCTAAAGGATGCGGATGAGAGCAGAAGGTCTTCTTCTGACTGTGTTAAGTATGAACCTAGAGATGACGGCATTGTGGCGTGGAACAGGGTTAGTACTTTTTAATCACACTCTGAAAAACACCTTGATTTAACATTTATAGGGTACATTATAAACTATGCAGTACAAGGTCTCACACACACACACACACACACACACACACACACACACACACACACACACACACTGGTCCTGAGTCTCATTTTAAACCCAACTCAGAAGAAATGGAGGAAGACACAAAACAAGGGGTTTATTTTCAGAAACAGAGAAATGGCAGAGAAAAAAGCATAAGTGCAAAACAAGAGAGGGGGGGGATATACAGGGAGGGGTTTTCATGCCCCTGGATTTGCCACCAAATGATCCTCTGATACCTCAATCACCTCATTGATGCCAGAAAGAAAACTAAACCCATCCCATTACACCTTCTATAGTCAAAAAAGAAAGAAAGAGGCATTTACTTATCACATTTTAACTACAGCACTTTCTTCGCATATTCCAGCTTGTTAGGAAGTTGGGGTCAGAGCTCAAGGTCAGCCGTGATACAGAAATTGTATGGGCACAAAAGTGGCAGGTTGCCTTAACCATAGTGCTACCACTTCCCTGAAACCCTACATACTGAACTCTTGAGAGTTGTGTTCATCTGACAGGTGAATTTTTAGAATATCAGACATCCATTATTTACATGAGATCAGACAGGGGTCTGCTGTACTGCTGCAAATGTAGTAACAGCACCACCTGTTGGTAGAAATGACCACTACCATGGTGTGTATTAGGAATGTTCATCTCCATAACTGAGGCCGATGCGATTCGCAGCTCGATGCACAGCAAACTATACGATACATTAAAGATACATATGAAGCAGCTAGCGATGCGGTGCGATACGATTTACCCCTCTTACGATGCGGTGCGATCCGATTCTGATTCGATCTGATTCGATTCTGATACAATATGATGGAAGAAAATATGATGCTCTGCAATTCAACATGCTACAGATAGTTCACTTTCATTTCTTTATTTCAGACAAACAGCAAATCATTAATTTACTTAAGTGCCCTTTTACTTCTAACCCATGGCCCTTTCACAAACAGGCCTGTTGTGTCTCCAGCAAGACGCAGCTCTACCTCTGCCATGTTAATCTGTCAAACACTGAGCAAAACATAAACAATAAAAAATATGAGAGTTTAATCATGAAACTAATTAAAGAGACAACTGCAAACAGCTATGAGTGATCAGGAACATAGTGAAAACAACTGAGGAGTGAAGACAAGACATGAATCCAAACAAAAATATAACCATATACATGACAACATGGATGCACATGGTGCTGCTGAAGCTCAGTACTCAGGCCTGAGCAGGATTCCATCAGATTTAGCTCTACCATGGAGGCCACCACATCAGCCTCTGGACGGTGCGCTGCAGGGGAGGCCACCCTGCTGACCTTCAATCAGTCCTTCTTCTCTTCTTTGTAGTTTATGAACTGCCATTGCTTCTCTACAGGATTAGTGTTAGACAGGATACTGGCTCTGAAGCAGGAATTCTTTCAGAAGACAATCAGTGCTTTTGAAAAAGGTCACTGTGGGGCATGTAATATAATACCCCTTCGCCTTCCTGCTACATCCACGTCATAGGGGGAATAATGTCATATAACCAGTTGTGAGACAAATTTGATTACAGGTAGACAAATCCAAAATACTAGACAGGTTCAAGATCAAGGAACAAGCGATGACCAATCACCCAACAGGTCAGACTAGACTCAAACAGAACAGGAAACAGAGCAAGATCAAAACTGGATCAGCAGGCACAGGCCTGGTGTTGCTCAGTTTCTACCGTAAACCTTCGAGATGTCTAGCAGAGATTGATATGAAAACCTTCTGGTTAAAGTCAGTTCAAATACAGATACTAAGTTACACCCCTCAGTGTCTTGTTGCTCTGCGATATCCAGATTTTTCATTCCGAGTAAATTTCATCACCAACATCTTGATCAGAAGTCCAACATTTTAGCCGCTGAGCTACCACTTCACGTTTTGATCAGGATATGACAGTGTTTTACTGCTTTTTTCTGTTTTCACGCATTCCCTCCACCACCTGGTATTTTAAACGTTGGTTATTAGGCTTTAAGTTCTCCTTTTTACTTACAACAAATCAGATCCCACTGCATTTCTCTCCCTGAACTTCTCATTGTATTGTTCTGTTATTCCCTTTTTCTCTTTCTCGGTCAATCTTTCACTTTATTTGATTGTGTTACTTTGTTGTGTCGAGCTCACTTTCAGATTTACGATGTGATAAAAGACACTCATGAACACCGCTGAGTTAATGATCAAATGCTGGATATTGTTAGACAGTCACAGCTTTAAGGAGGCAGGACGAAAGGGGTTTAAGCATGAAGCTGGGAGACCCTCTGGTCCAGGTTCTGACCCTCCTGTGTTTCCTGACTGATACTGAATGAACTGTGGTTTAGATCAGTGGTCCCAAACCCCAGGGCCGCAGACTGGCACCGGTCCGTGGGTCATTTGGTACCGGGCCGCACAGAAAGAATACATAACTTACATTATTTTCGTTTTATTTATTATCTGATTCTGAACGATGTTTTATTTTGGAAAATCACCAGGTTCTCTCCTCCACATCTGTCTATGACTCACTCTTGATGCAGGTCATGATGCCTCAATCACACGTTTTACCTCCAACCGCTACCTTCTTAAAGGGGCTCCGGGCGCTAACAATAATACATTACCGCTAAATTCAAATGAACAAAAAAACAACACAGTGGATTCACATTTATTATAATATTTAGAAAATACCAGTTTTTATGGTCGTATCATTTTATTTTATTGTATTTATCCACCACACCTTAAAGGCCGGTCCGCGAAAAATACTGTCTGACATTAAACCGGTCCGTGGTGCGACATGACCCAGGTGTAACGGGACACCAAACGTACTGTACTATAACAAGGGTTTTTTTAGTTGTCACATGTACATTACAGTGAAATTTTTCCTCACATATTCCAGTGATGTTAGGAAGCTGGATTCAGCCATGATACAGCCTTGATTAAGAGCCCAAGAGTGGCAGCATGGCTATATTGGGGCTTAAACCCTCGACCGTCTGATAAGTAAAAAAGAGCATTAACTACTGAGCTATCACTTCCCCAATGCATGCATTCATTAGCAGAGAAGCCCAGGGCTCACAATGTTCAGTGTATAGCATAGATCAATGTACAAACGAAATTGCGTTT
Organism: Silurus meridionalis; assembly: GCF_014805685.1. Lineage (NCBI taxonomy): Eukaryota > Metazoa > Chordata > Actinopteri > Siluriformes > Siluridae > Silurus > Silurus meridionalis. The sequence continues at coordinate 2,223,891 of NC_060892.1, forward strand.
CTCCAGAGGCTCCAATGTGCAGATGAACATATAACAGTCAATAGGGATGACTGTTAACAAATAGACAGCACACTAGACAGTGGACAATACACACACACACACACACACACACACACACACAAATCATATATATATATATATATATATATATATATATATATATATATATATATATATATATATATATATATATATATAGAATGAAATACACTTTAAACAAGAAGAGACACACAACTAAACTAGGAGACCCAAACCTGTTCCTGTGCACAAAGCCAGTTCCATAGAGATATGCTTTACATGGGTTGTGGTGAAAGATCTCCTGTTACAAAGCTCTGACCTCAACCTTATAGAACAGAAGTTCTGTTAGAGACAAAATTTTCACATTTGGACCTTAGAGATGTTTTTTCCTCCACTCATTCATTGTCCAATACTTGTGTGTTTTTGCCTTTAACCGAGGTTGTTGCATAGAAACAATAGGAACATGCATGTGTCTCAAAATCCATTATAGACCAGGTGAATCCAATCAGGCAGAACAAAACCCAATATTGTGTTGGTTCCTCCTTTTGCTGCCAAAATCAGTCCGATTGAGCATTAACAGCTAGAGGAGCTCGTCTGTTGGATTGGACCACCAGCCTTCGCTCCACACTTGCATCAATGAGCCTCGGCCCCCCATGACCCTGTCGCCGGCTCACCACTGTTCCTTCCTTGGAGCACTTTTGATAGATACTGACTACTGCAGACTGGGAACATCCCACAAGAGCTGCATTTTGGAGAAGCTCTGACCCAGTCGTCTAGACGCCACAATTTGTCACTCAAATCTTTAAGCTCCACCATTTTTCCTGCTTCTGACATCAACATTGAGGACAAAATGTCTACTTGCTGCCTAATATACAGTATCCCACCCCCTAACATGTGCAATGATGAAGAGATAATCAGATGAAGAGATAATTGTTTGCACTGACATTTTTTTTTTTACATCCATATAATATGTCCTAAAGTATTGAGACACCGGACTACTACTTGGGTTGGAGTGGAGGATCTCCTGCTCTCGAGCTCTGATCTCAACCCTATTAAACATGATGAATGTGAACGCTGACTTCACCTCAGGCCTTCTCGCCTCACCTACACCAGTACCTGACTTTACTAACACCCTTGTTGCTGAATAATTCTCCACAAAATCTAGTTCTTCCCAGAACATTGGAAGTTATAATAAAAATGGGATGATCAAAAAGGTGTCCACAAACCTTTGTCCATACAGTGTATGTAGTTTTCTACACCAGTGCTTTTATGATAGTCTGAATAATGAAGAGCAGAGTGGTACGTTGTTATAGAGTTTAGTCATTAAGTGGAGGTTCGAGACGTCGTTTAGCAGAGTGAGTGTATCTCAGTGTGAGTGTATCTCAGTGTGGGACAGGAAAGGCTTTAAATACATGGCCTTTAGACTGTGCTAATGAGAGAGGCAGCCATTGTGTTAGAAAAGAAGCTTAGTCTAAAAAACAAAGAAAGAATAGAATGTGACTGAAGAAAAGGCCAAAAGAAAATACACGTCTGTGCTTAAAACCGAGTAAACACCTCAACCCGGAGCTGTAGTGATAATCTTATAGCACAATGATCCTCTACAATTGGGAACATGGTGCTTAACTCCAGAACCATTCAAATAGATTTGGACTGTAATTCAAACAAACAGTTTGGCTGCAATGGTTTAGGAGTAAAATGTTTAGAATAATGATGAAGGATGTGCAATAATGATGAATTTATAATGAATATGTACAATGTTGATGAGGATGAGGTTTCACTTTTGAGTTTGGAGATTTCTTTCTCATATAATCAGTGGTGGACAAAAGTAAATGTAATTTGTTACTGTACTTTAGTAACCTTTCCGTGAATCTGTACTTTACTGAAGTGTTTCCATTCAAGGAGATTTTTACTTTAACTTCACTCAATTTCAAAGTCAAATATTTTACTTTTTAATCAAATACATTTAGTGAAATCGTCGTTCCTTGTTATTTGCGAGGATAAAAACGTAACTGGTGAAACACGCTGCGAGTCACCAATCAGGATCAAGCGCACGCTCTGTTTTACACGTGTCCTGATTGCCGCTTTTACACGTGTCCTGATTGCCGCTTACTGATCACCAACATACAGTTCAGCATCAGTTCAACATCAAGCAGAACATTTAGAGAGAAATAAATGATAAAGAAACTCCAAACACAACACAACACACATGGGATTATTTACCTGATTTTTTGAAGTAGTTGGAAAGGTTTTGGGTTCATGATCATTGTAATAGAAATCAATCAGTGTTTGAGTCATTAATATCATTCTATTAATAGATCAGTGTGCTGAGAGACACATTCGAGTTTTTTCACATAAACTGAGTTGATTAAGTAAAGAATCGTGATAAAAATAATAATAGGAACATTGTAGTTATAATAAACCAATTCTAGGACAGCCTGCTTCACTTCATCACTAGGAAACCACCATGATGGGGATCGTCACTGACTGCCATCTTCGAATCGTTTACACAAGTGGAGTCCAATCTTTTCCACAAAGGGCCAGTGTGGGTGCAGGATTTTATTCCAACCAATCAAGAGCAACACCTGATTGGACTCCCCTGGTTTACACCATTCAAATGTCTTGCTGTGGCCGAGAGTCTCATCTCTGTACTGTGATAATGGGGAGCTTTATGATTAACGCATTGGATTTTGGATCTGAAGTTCATGAGTTTAAATCCCAGCCACACCAAGCTGCCACTCCTGGGCCCCTGAGCAAGGCCCTTACCCACATAGCTGCTCAGTTGTATAAATGATATAAATTTATGGCTAAGGGATAAGGGTGTCTGCCAAATGCCGTAAATGTAATGTGAATGCTCGAGGTCTTCTGTAGATATCAGATATTCAGTCGATCTCGAAATAATTTCTCTTGATCTCAACATAAAGAAGTTGTTTTCTCGCTATCACAACATCATTTTCTCTTCTTAACAACAGTTTTTTTTTCCACAACCTTTTGTTGTAGTTTCCTCGTGATCAGTACTTAATTCTCCGACGTATTTGGCATCAGAGGAAAATTCTTTTCATTTCGTAGCGTTTCTCTTGGCTGCACTGCTTCCAGTACATGTATGTGGATGTTAGATTTTTTGTCCAATCAGATTTCAGCTTTTCCTAAACATCTCCACACTTCTACTGGTATAGTGTTTAACTTCTCTTACAGCTGCATCTCCTTGTACTCCTGCCTACTTTTCTTATCACTCTGTCAATCCCAATTCTGTTTCTCCATTCTGCTCTCCTGCACTTTCTCACTCCACCACCACATCTCCTTGTCTTCCTTTCTACTCACAGAAGTCACACAAAGTATTGTTTCCCTGATCACTTCTACAGTAGTTGCCCAAACATCCAGCACTTCTTCAGCACCACCGAGCCCCTGTCTGACCTCTTGAGAACGATTTTGGATACAAATGAACAATGAAGATGTAAGGGCGTGTCTTATGTTTACCTTTAACAGGAAGTAAAGTCAGGGTTCATTTAATGATGTCATTGAAACACAAGACAATACATCGCTGATATATAATCTATGACATTTTTCCGGCTGAATGAAGCGATCTGTCTATCTCAGAATTGTAACAGAGTTCTGTAGTTCTCTGATTGCTGCTTATTGGCTTTCTCTCATGCTCTCATGTGGTGACCTACATATTGGTTTCCCTGGAAACGGGATTTACCACAAGCACCTCTGTAATCCAACATGCACTGATTGACCCGAGCTGCTTGTTAGTTCACTTTATGGTGTGTTTGTGTGTGATTATGTGTCTCTTTGGTGGCCATAACAATTCTATATCTAAACGATTCCTAATACAGAACAGTAGGTTTTACATATATAGTGTGTATGTGGTCATGAATTTATATCTTGTCAGAAACCAAACACCAGCAGGATTGGAAAATCAAACTGTTTTGGAAGGAAAAGGGAACTCTGTGGACATGGACATTTAAAATCAGAAGTCTCTGATTTTCCCTGCTTCAAAACAACCCCGAACCATTACGCCTTCACCTCCATGATTGACTGTGGGGGTGAGGGAGTCTGACAACATCAATCCTGCTTTTCAATTAAGACAAGTTCTTCTGTCAGAGACAAAAATGTAATATTTGGACTCCACAGAACTTTCCTCCACTCATTCACTGTCCAATTGTAGTGTGTTTTTGCGCTTGACTGAGCTTGTTGCATAAATAAATGGTTTATTATCACACTTGGTGTCACCCAGATGAGGATGGGTTCCCTTTTAATTCTGGTTCCTCTCAAGATTTCACATAAAGATTAATGTGTGTGTGTGTGTGTGTGTGTGTGTGTGTGTGTGTGTGTGTGTGTAGGGTTCTAATTTGAGAAGATATGGATCTCTGAGTAAAATGCGAGAGGTGTTACGCAGGAGCAGTGAGATGCTGGTGAAGAAACTGCAGGACACCGTACTTCAGGATTCCCCTAACCCAAAGTATGTTCATTCATTTACATCTCTTGAAGGCATCTACTGTCCCACATTCTTCATTTCACTCATGAACCACATGGTGTCTCCTGATATCAGACAGGAGGTCTGAATAATTCAGCACGACTCAATTTCATTTCAAATACGTATCTATTTACCATTCAAATAAACTGGGCAGCTCCAGTATACAGATCATCACTTCTACACCACAAGTTCTGACTCTTTTCATTGGTTTTCCTCTGCATGATATTTCAGAACATTTTTCACCAAATATAATAACTACACTTTATCCTTGATTTCATGTAGCTTGAAGAGAGCGGCCTCACTGAATTTCCTGGACAGGACTGGAGGTTCTCAGACTTTGCAGGTAAGAAGATTCACGCTCCTCAAAGTGTTACCGCGAAGTTGGAGGCAGGGTTGGGCAAAGAGACTTCAAAATGTATTTTAAAATAAAATACCAAATGACTTAACTTTAAGTGTATCAATTAAAATTGCTAAAAAATACTTTTACAAGGGAGCATGAAATTTCTCCGCAAACCGTCCACCAGTTGGCGTATTTGATCAGTTCTTCACCGTCACACCGACTCAGTTGATTCAGTAAACAGTGTTTGATAGCAGCAGCTTTTCTCTGGTCGATTAACGCAATAAATCCGTCACAGGCAACCATTTAACAGATTACATTTTCACATACACGTCCCTGTGATCTCCCTGATGAAGGTTAGTTTTAAAGTAAACACCAGTTTAATGTTGAACAGTTTACGAATGAATTAAAAATGGATCCTAATTTATTCAGTGTTTGGTAACGGGGGGCTGCTTTACATCAGCAACACTGATTACCAACGAGTCATTCATGAGAAGACGACTGATGGCACCTGCATTCATAGCAACTAGTTTCTAACTGATTAATCGTTTGATTGTTAATCATAAATATAATAATATATTATGTGTCAGCAGTCGTTCATGCAGTGGGATGCAAGTCATCTTCTTCTTCTTCTTTTTCTTCTTATTCTTTCGGCTTCTCCCATTAGGGGGCGCCACAGCGGATCATCCGTCTCCATTTCCCCCTGTCCTCTACATCCGCCTCTGTCACACCAACCACCCTCATGACTTCCTTCACCACATCCATAAACCTCCTCCTTGGTCTTCCTCTTTTCCTCCTTCCTGGTAACTCCATCCTCAGCATTTTCCTACTGATATACCCCATGTCCCTCCTCTGCACATGTCCAAACTATCTCAATCTCACCTTCCTCACCTTGTCTCCAAAACGTCCTACATGTGCTGTCCCTCTGAAGTCATGATCCTACTAAACAGCTACTTCAATCAGGGTACAATATTCAGCACACAAATATTTATTTATCAATCATTAGACGCCTATTTAAAAACTGGCAGCTGCACGTTTCTTACCTTCACCACCTTCTTCCCATTTTCTGTTCGGATCTCAACAAGTCTGGGCAAAATACTGAGTAGGCAACAATCAGAGGCTGCATTTTTATGATGTCATCGTGTAGAACAAAATATTTGACAACCCTGTCGAACATGATGAATGTGAACGCCGACTGCACCGCAGGCCTCCTCCAACACCCGGTAACTGAATGAATCTCCACAAATCTCCACAAAATCTAGTGGAAAATCTTCCCAAAAGAGCAAATGGAGAACAAGTGGTGGAACCTTTGGCCATACGTGCTATAAAACACTACGTATAACGGTACGTGTCGTGTTGTGAAATAAAAAAAGTGGATGAAACTTTTTCTGTTCACAGAGTGGGAGTTCAGGACGAAGGCTGAGAGACAGCCGACCTCGGAGCTCCAGCACCGCGGAGTTGCACAACAACACTGGAAAATAGATCACACACACACACACACACACACACACACACACACACACACACACACTAAAACACAAATTCTTTTCATTTACCTTGATGCGCACATTTATATTTTCTAGCTGATGTACCAAGTGAACGGGAAATTTTCACTTCTTTTTTTGTTTACTGTACATTCAAATTCCTGGTATTGATAATTGATTAATGTGTCTGTGCAATATGTTTCTATAGAAACGGTACCATGGTTGATAAAAAATGGCTGCTATTTTTAATTCTCCACTCTGAATTACACACATTCGTAACTGCCTCGCATTGAACTGCGAGAGAAAATCATTCAATTGAAAAAATAACCCGGACTTTACACGTTAGATCATTCGTGGTGCTGCCTAAAGATTAACAACGAGCTCCAGTGCCTGTCAAAAGTTTGAAAACTTCTTGAATTGTTTGGTTTTCAGAGACACATGCATGTTTTATTTGTTTCTATGGTAATGTAGTGGTATGAAGATCTCCTTTCAACTAACAAATCTATAAATGTCCAGATGTTCTACTTTATTTTTAATGAAAAGTCCTCCCTTAGCATGAAAAACAGCATCCAGACTGGCAAACGTTCATCTGTACAACTCGCCAAATTTGTTCTTCACTAGTTGGAGATTTATTTCCTTTCTTGTGATGCAGTTCATCCCAGAGCAGTTCAATAGGATTTAGGTGCGGTGACTGGGCAGGTTGTTCCAGCTCAGACTTACGCTTTTGAACTATGGAATGGCAGCCATGCTGGTTCTAGGATTCCTTTCACCATTTAATCTACATGTATATAATAAGTGAGCATGTTCCCCAAATGTAAACAAAATCTTGTGAAGTGGTACATGACAATAGCTACCGTATTTTTCGGACTATAAGCCGCTAATTTTTCCCATGTTTTGAACCCCACGGCTTAAACAACGAAGCGGCTTATTTATGAATTTTTCCTTGGTTTTTTCCGGTTTCACAAACTTCAAGCCAAAAACTGAACCCCATTACATGAGACCAATGAAATTTCCGAACGGAAACCAAAAAACGCACCTCACCTGTGTTCTGAGCTGCACAACATTGGGAGAAAAAACTACTTTTTAAACGCACGACGATGCCAAAAGATAAACTCCCGAGAGAAATAGTTGTGAAAGGAAGGAGGAAGACAGTGAACAATGACTTTCTTGGTCGGCTACTGTTTAGATACGAGCCGTTGTAACGCGTTGAGTCTGGGTGAAGGGAGAGCTCGCTAACTCCAGTTACAATAGAAATCATATAAGCACAGACAGGTTTCCAAAACTCGTGCTTTTTTATTTTACTTGGCAACAGCGTTACGGGTTTGTCAAAGAAACTTGGAAATGAGCTTCAGAAAATAATAAGGACATATTCCTCGGTCTTGCACACATGCAGTAATATGACGCTATGCTCCTGAAGGAAGCGCAACATATTTCACCCGTTACACCGTGTGTAACGTGTCTTTCGTTAAAGCATGTGTAAAGTACATTAGTGTGGACTTATAGACAGGTGCGGCTTATTTATGTTAAAAATAAAAATATTTGTAAAATTCAGTGGGTGTGGCTTATATATTGGTGCGCTTTATAGTCCGCAAATTACGGTACATGGGTTTCATCCATGTTTGTTGCATAGAAACGAAAGGAACATCCATGTGTTTCAAATAATCCATAAGAACTTTTACCACAGAAAACAAATATGGCCGCCAGAGTCTTTACTTTCCAGCAACAAACTGTCATATTCATAAAGTCGTGGTGTTTCCAAAACTTTGGACAAGCACTGTACATGCATCGTTTATTCAGTGCCACTGGGGAAAATAACTTTGCAGTAGTCTGAATGGTTGTTGTGGAAGCGAGTGATGTGGAAATGATTTTTTTTTGTATGTATACTTTTATTTCTGCAACCAACATGCTGTGAATTTCTAAGACTAAATCTGTACTACAACATGCAATAAATCATATCATATTCGAATCCATTTAATTTTTATTCATTTTAATAGTCAAGCTTTTTTCCGTTAGTTCAGCTGCACATTAAGGCGGCATGAAAACCAGTCATGGGACGTGTATTCCACACCCAGGCCTTCAGTGGTGTCTTGCCTCAACCGATCCACCTCTGAATCCCATCATTATGAAGCCACAGTTATAGAAACCATCTAAATGATAGAGAAATGGAGTATTATAATGCACTGCATCACAGACAGGGACCGCATACAGTCAAAATGAATGTCATTATTAAAACAAAAAAATATACATTATGCACAAAATATTAACAAGTTGCCTTTTAGCTGCCTTTGTACTGCACATCATCTCTAGCAGAAGCATCGAATTCGACCTCATTCATTTAGCCCGGGGTTTTTCCTTTGTTTTTGTGCATGTCCTCATAAGTGTATCTGAAACCAGATCAATTTCTTCTCCTCTTCTCCTCCGTCAGCTATTTAATACACATGTATATATCTGAGCTTGTGCAGTTTGCTACAGATGCAGTATGTGAGCTCTGACTAGTGCGCACTATCACCATCAGATCAAAGGACATTACTGACACACTTGTGTCTCAAGAAAGTCAGGTACTGATGTAGATGAGGTGAGGAGGCTTTGTTGGAGATGCAGTCACGGTTCAACCTGCTCAATAGGGTTGAGATCGGAGCTCTCTAGCAGGAGATCTTCCACAGGTTTGGATGGTGAGAGTTCTCTCAGGGTTTTAGAAGAAACCTACATTATGAAGAAACATGGAAAGAATTCATAATGCAATATGGCGTTTTTAAACTAAAATTTTAAATAGGGTCAATAGGGTTGAGATCGGAGCTCTCTAGCAGGAGATCTTCCACAGGTTTGGATCTCCAAGTTTAAATAAAGACATCCTGTGCCTACAACTATATGTGAGAAGTTTGGGTGGAAAAAGCACTTATGTATATAATATAGTGTACTTTACAAGTCTGTTTTAACACGTGGTGTTTCTTGATCATTCTTGAAGCTTGGTCAGGATCAGAGAAGGAACGCAGGACAGGAGTTGCAGAGTGTTTGCACGTGAGAATGTTCTCACGAATCCCAAGCAGATGCCAAATCTTTACATTTTGTTTGTCTTTGTAAATGACTGAGTGCAGACTAGGGGGTGTGTTCTGCTGCTCTCCTGCCGCTCACGCGCATCTTCGCGGATGAAGTGGAGACGTTTGTCACGTGACCGGCAGACGGCGTGAGCGCTGTGAGACGGACAGAACACCGACGGCAGCTTCTCTCTGTCTCTTCTGTCCTTCTGTCTCTTCCTCATCGGGTAAGTGTTTACTATTTATTACTCTAGTTGTCAATATTGCGTGTGCGCGCGCGTGTGTGCGCGTGAGCACGCGCTTGTTGCTTTTGTAGCTGCGATAGAATTCGGCGGTGTTCTGTTTTCGCGTCCTTGTTTACACGTTTATGTGTCCACGAAGGGTTATTAAATTACAAGAAACACACAATGCACACACACACACACACACACGGTTTCATTTCATGTGCACGGAGAAGAAACTCGTCCGCTCGCGCGTTTCCTGCTGGTTGACCTACTTCCCTGAAACTGAAGCTCAGGATGGAATGGAGCAGAAAACACGCCGTGCTCAGGCTTTAATCCCATCATAGGCTGAGGAACCACTCAACCGTACCTTCTCATCTACTTATCTCCTGCTCTGTTTATTTCTTTTAGCCCATTCGAACTGTCTCAAGTTTGAGTGATTTGACTGCATTGGGATATGGTGAGGGTTCTCTCAGGGGTTTAGAAGAAACCTACATTATGAAGAAACATGGAAATTGTAATAATATAGTAATAATTATAAATGATATATATATATATATATATATGAATGATCAGGAAACAAACAAAACAAAAACAAACAAAACAAAAACAAAGAGCACACACACACACACACACACACACACACACAAATATATATATATAATTGTGTATTGAATCAATAGCATAATATCCATAAGTATCCATGGCCTATATAGAATGTTATATATATGTTATATATATGTTATATAGAATGACATATACAGTAATCCTATACAATATATTATATATTATAATTATTTAATTTGTATTATATAATTTAAAAACATCTAGCTGTAAAAACATGTGGATTTCTTTCTACTCAAATCACCAGAAAATATTTACATCATTGACATGACATTTTTATTTTTTTTTACAATTATATACTGTGTGTGTGTGTGTGTGTGTGTGTGTGTGTGTATATATATATATGTGGGTTTTTGAAAAAAAAAAATTATATGGATTTTAAAGACTATGACACGATGTATATATTTCAGCTCTTTGGAAAACAGTGTGGACTTTATCTATCTATCTATCTATCTATCTATCTATCTATCTATCTATCTATCTATCTATCTATCTATCTATCAATCTATCTATCTATTTACTGTATACATTTCTATCTATCTATCTATCTATCTATCTATCTATCTATCTATCTATCTATCTATCCATCCATCCATCCATCTGTCTACCTATCTATTTACTGTAGACATTTCTATCTATCTATCTATCTATCTATCTATCTATCTATCTATCTATCTATCTATCTATCTATCTATCTATCTATCTATCCATCCATCCATCCATCTGTCTACCTATCTATTTACTGTAGACATTTCTATCTATCTATCTATCTATCTATCTATCTATCTATCTATCTATCTATCTATCTATCTATCTATCTATCTGTCTGTCTACCTATCTATTTACTGTAGACATTTCTATCTATCTATCTATCTATCTATCTATCTATCTATCTATCTATCTATCTATCTATCTATCTATCTATCTATCTATCTATGTATTTGCTTAAAAAAAAATTTAGGTCAATTGATGTAAATAATTTGAAGTGGCTTCAGTAGAAAGAAATCTCAGATGCAACTTCGGAGGCTTTGGATAATTTTTTCTTCTTAACGGTTCCTTTAAAATAATCGATGACTGTAATTTGGCAAATTTTAACCCTAGAAGTGTAAAACTAAAAAAAATAAATGCAAAAGAAATGGCTGAAAAACATTTATTTATTTATTTATTTAATATATCATGATGACTAATGCGGCCTAAAGTTTGTGGACACCTGATTATTACACCCATGTGTGATCGTTGGACTTTCATTCATCTTATTCCAGATTTAGTCGTTTTGCTGTTAGAAGAACCTCCACTCTTCTGAGAAGGCTTTGCATTAGATTTTCGGAGAGTGGCTGTAGGTATTTGTGCTGATTCGGCTGTAAGAGCATTAGTGATGTCATTCGTGATGTTATGTGGGGGGGTTCTGGGGTTCAGTCAGTGCGTCTATTCGTCTCGGTGGGGTTGAGGTCAGGGCTTTGTTCAAGACCCTCGAGATCTTCCACTCCAGCTTTGGTAAATGGTAGTATTTTTGTCTTGTTGTGTGTAAAGGGGAATTGTGGATTGTCTCTGATTGCATTGGAGGAAAAATTTTAGAACCACGACAGCACACAAAGACGTCCTGTGCAATTGTGTGCTTCTGCTTTTGTAGCCACAGTTTGTGGAAGAACCACATATGGGTGTGATGGTCAGGTGTCCACATGCCTTTGGCTGTATATGAATGAAAAGCAGTTTTGTTCATACCACAAAAACGCAGCAGAGCAAACCATTTTACCAGTGGTGTTCCATCAGAACCAGAAGGGTGTTTCTATCCAGTCAGATTTTAGCTGTTACATTACGTGTTGCTGGAGTATATCTGACGTGAGGCCTTCAGAAATCAACACTGCAGCCAACCTGTTGCTTTAACCAATCAGATTTCGACTTGGCCACTCCGAGGCCATCTAACAGGTGCACAATAGCTTCAACGTTTTCACGTCCTTTGATCAGACGGTCAGAGAGCGCGCTATTTAGAGCTCGCAAACCGCATCTGTAGCAAACTGCACAAGCTCAAATATATATGAAATTAATAGCTGTTTTTTTTTTCATGTAGAATTTGCACAAAAACACACAATTTGCCTACATTTCAAATCCCCAGGAAAACTAAAATGCAGGAAAAACCTGGGGTCATTTAATGAGGTGAATATCGAATATCGCAGTTGTGGCTCCAGTGAAAGAAGACTTGTGTTGAATTGTGTTCATTGGGTTTCTTGCTTTAGTAATGAGCTTCATGCTCACTGTGTGAGATTCCTGTCTGTGATGCAGCGCTCTGTTCTCCTGCCTTTCTCCTGCGTACAGCCGTGGAGTCAGAATGGTATCACGAGGTGGAATGATTCAGGCAGGACACCAATTCAATTCATTTTCATTTGTATTGCGCTTTTAACAATGAACATTGTCTCAGAAGCTTTACACAGATAATACAGAGATAAAGAATGAATATTTTGTTGATAAGTATAAGTTTGTCCCTGATGAACAAGCCGGTGGCGACTGTGGTGAAGGAAAAACTCCCTGAGATGCATAAGGAAGAAACCTTGAGAGGAACCAGACTCAAGTGGGAACCTCATCCTCATCTGGGTGGCATCGAATGTCTATTAATTATAGATAAACGATGTTGAGGTGCAGTGATGGAGATCAGATGCAAACTGTAGTCCTGAATTAGTGTAGCAGACTGTTGACATTAACTACAGTCCAAATCCACCAAGACACCACTGAAGTCTCCAACCTTTCCTGCTTTAAAACAACCCCAAACGTTAAGCTTCCACCTCCATGTTTGGCTGTGGGGGTGAGGCAGTTCGCTAACATCTTCTCTCCTGTTCTCATTTACATTTATGGCATTTGGCAGATGCCCTTATCCATAGCGACTTACAACTGAGCAGGGGAGGGTTAAGGGCCTTGCTCAAGGGCCCAGCTGTGGCAGCTTGGTGGTGGTGGGATTTAAACTTGTGACCTTTCGATCCAAAGTCTTAACCACTGAGCTCCCATGGTTCTCCTTCTTACACAAGTTTTTCTGTTAGAGACAAAAAATGTCGACTCCACAGAACTATTAGTCACGTTTTTGCCTTTTACTGAGTTTATTGCACAGAAACAAAAGGAACACGCACGTGTCTCAAAAAGCTTAAAAGACCAAGTGTTTCCAAACTTTTGGTGTAATGCAAATTACGGCTGAAATGATTACTTGTGTAATTCGAATAAAACAAAGGCATCGTTTCCCCACGGACCATTATTACTGACGCACCACCTGCTAAACTCTGGACCGATATGGACAGGTAACACAGAAGACGATGCAGAATGAAAAACGGAGGAACGGATGGAAAACAGTGAGCGTTGAGGAGAAGATTAGGACATATTATTTTCCACATTTGTTGTAAATTGAAGTCAGTGTTTTCTGGCAGTATAAATCCACAAGATATGCCCAAAAGTATTGGGACACCTGACAATGAAGACTACTACTTGGGTTGGAGATGAAGATCTTCTGCTATAGAGGTCTGATCTTAACCCTATTAATCAGGATGAATGTGAATGCTGAATGCACTCCAGTCCTCACCCTTGTAGGTGAGTGAATCTCCAGAAACTTCCACAAAATCCAGTAGAACATCTTGGGACATTGTATTATAAGAGCAAATGGGATTAAATGTGGTATGGGATGCTCAAAAAAAAAAGCACATACCAATCAGGTGTCTAAACTTTTTTGTGTTTTTTATTTATATTTTTATATGTTTTATTTATCCCTTGTCACCCCCGTGAGTGTTTGCATTTAGGATTCACACAGGTACATATTAGCAGCAATTAACATGGGTGTGTTTACAGTGTGTATGATGGGCGTTGTCATCGCATTCCAACAGAGTAGATCTTTGTCAGGGCATAAAAATGTGTGTGTAAAGAAAAGGGTTGGGGAGAGATTTCCAATTGAGTTCCAAAAAGGTTGTCCCATGAGCATGAATCTACAATAGGCTTAAAGTGATACATGTTCTTTTCCAAAGTACAGATCATCCAAGCTTTTATTTTCAATACAGTAAACAAAAACCTGTGCACTTTGCTGTATTTCAGGTCGCACGACAAATTCAGCGGGGGAAAAAAAATGGCCCTTATCTCTATTGAAGATCTCGCTGAACTGGATGATGAGCAGTTAGAAGATGAAGTCACTGAAAACTCCCAGGCTGTAGATGACGATGAGGAGGAGCAAAGGCTGCTAGCTCATTGGCAAGCCGTGGGGAGGACACATCAGGTCTCCGTCCCAAGAGGTCCAGTTTCTGAATTTAGGGTTTGAACGGAATTTAAATTTCACCCATCATGGTTCACTTTTCAGTTGTTTAACTGCTTCCTTTGTTCATTTGTTCAATGTGTAATGTAGATTATTGAAGCATGACAAACATTGCCTGTTATTATAAAGTACAAGAAGTGTACACCAAGATTTAAACCATTGTACGGGTTATTTATATCTTCATATACATTCATATTCATATATAATATAATTCTGGTAAATATACAACCTTCACCGTGAATTCTTTTTTTAGTAAACCACAAACACTATATGGACAATAATCTGTGGACACCTGACCATAAGCGTTTCTTTTTGAAGAACCTCCACTCTTCTGGGAAGATGTCTGAATAGATTTTGTGGTGATTCGTTCATCCACGAGGGTGTTAATAAAGGTACTGATGTAGGTGATGTGAGGAGACCTGGGGTGCAACCAGTGTTCACATTCATCCTGTTTAATAGGTTTGGAGATCTAAAGAGGGAGATCTTCCACACACACATCTATGTGAAGCATATCTTCATGGAGCTGGCTTTATACTGGAACGTGTGCTACTTCATCCAAAGACGTCCTAAGATACGTCTACTGTAATAAATTTGAAAATGGTGTCTTAAAATCGCTCCACAATTTAATTTCCCAAATGTTGCTCATTCACACTGAAACGTCTGAAAACAAGCAAAATGCAAGACGCTTCAACCCGAGTCCATTTATTTACTTTTCCGGCTCTGAAACATCCCTCAATTGCGGTTTCAGGCCTTTCGGTGCAAAAACAATTGAAAACGATAGCGTTGACGCAGAGCATTTTCAGACTCCGGATTAGTGAAGACGTAGCCCTGGACAGTTGTGTCTCCTCAGCTTTGTGGTAACATATGACCCGAAACGTTTAAGCTGAACTTCTGAACTTCTGTAGATTTTAATTTGGAGTTTCGGTGGTTTTGCAGGTAACAAGAAAGGGAAGTGTGTAAGATTTTGGCTGGAGGCGAACCACATGCCTAACGAGCTCTCCTCGATTTTGAGCTAAATATAATTGAGGCCATCTTGAAGACAGAATAACTTTTACCTCAGCATATAGTTTGGTCTCGTGCCAGAAGGAGATCTGATTCAGGCTGGAGGTGTGAAAATTGTACATTAAAATTGACAATTATGGTTTCATTCCAGAGTCATGTGCAGTTCATCTCTAAAAGTTTAATCAACTCTCTGTGTGTGTGTGTGTGTGTGTGTGTGTGTGTGTGTGTGTGTGTGTGTGTGTGTGTGTGTGTGTGTGTGTGTGTGTGTGTGTGTCTGATTTAATCCTCAGGGCTGCTGCATATCTTTCTCAGCTCCCATGTTTTTCTTCTTCCTCATTGTTCCTTGTTGAGAACTGAAAGGCTCTGTATTGTGTTGAGAAATTGCTTTCCAAGCTTCTCTGCTGCATTCAGCTGCTTTGTGGCATTGGACATGTTGAAAACATCTACGTGCTTTCAGTTCTGCAGGTTTATAGTTTCATTTGATAGAAAAGGAATAAAGCCTCTGTAACATGCGTCAGAATGTGGACTGCAGTTTCAGTGCACGGTGGAGGTTTTATATGAGGGGTATTCAAGTCAAAGCGGGACTTTTCTGTTTATAAAATAAATAAAATGAGTGAAAAGCGTATTTATTTATCGACATGCCGAAATTTCTGCACTTTTCCCATCGTGTAACTGACGCCTGGAAAGATTCGGCATGGAAGGGTTTGTCTGGACGCCGGAACCATCCTGGGGCACTCTGCTTCACTTCATTATCAGGGAACCACCACGAGCAGGAACCTCACTGATGGACCTACCTGTTTTTTTTTAAATGTTTACACCGTTTAGACGTCTTACTGCAGCCGAGCGTTTCGCTCCATACTGTTCTCGAAGTCTTCAGCTTCGTTCACAGGAAACTTCTTCGCCACACACTTTTATACACACAATAAAAAGTCCCGGGTTTGACTTGAACGCCACTTGTATTGATAGTCTCTGTGTGTGTGTTTGTGTGTGTGTGTGTGTGTGTGTGTGTGTGTGTGTGTGAGTGTGCAGTGAGTGAACCTTTTGACTGCATTGCTAAAGCTGACTTATGCTCTTCATATCTTCCTCCAGAGATGACCGGACCCATTATGGAGATGACGAGGAGGAATCAGCAAATGGAAGCTGTTCCTTTTGTCACCATAGCAACCCATGAAAAGGTATAGGTTTGTCCCATGTATACACCATATGGACAAAAGTGCTGACTTTTCCATCTATTCGTGGTTCTTCTTTGAGCACGAAGTTGGAAGCACACAACTATTTAAGATGTTCTTGGATGCGATCACATGAACGTTTCCCTTCAAAGTTTGTGGGCGTAAGATTGGAACGTGCTTCTCTTTAAACATCCCATTCGTTATTTACTGTTCCTATAACCTCCACTTTTCTGGGAAGGTGTTCCTCAGAGATCTTCGTGGAGCTGGCTTTGTGCACAGGAGCATTGTCATGCTGGAAAATCATCTGAATTGTCTTTGCGTAGCGAGTTAAACCTCAGGATCGCATAATGGACCTCCAACATTATCAGACCAGTTCAGAACATGATGTCGTGATGAACGTGATGGATCCTTCTCTTTTCTGAGTTTTAATTTTGCTCTCCACACAAACAGCTTCATTACCAGTATGAGATCCGGTTGTACACTGTAATACATCGTGTTTGTTCCTGTCTTCTTGACTGGATTATAAATTTTCCCTCCCCATGTTAGATTCAGTATTAATGAACCACTGCATTGTTTATAACCACAGAGAGATAACGAACTGCTGAAGACAAATTGGGCAAATTTCCCTCCAAGCCATGGTGCTGGAGCGCATGTCTAGGCAGCACTAATGGCATTTGTCCAAACCTAAAGGCACGTCCCAAACCTGCTATGTAATTAACCAGTATGTTTCTACCTGCATCATGGTGTAGCAGGTAATTTTCCACCTCACAGCTCCAGTGTCCCCAGTTCAGTCCTGCCAATAGGTAAATGTGTAAATAAGGTCACGTGTGTGTGTGGCGGCGAGTTCAAGGCTGGAGTTTCTTCATCATTGATTCCTCTCTAAATGTTCTGCTTGGTGTTGATCTGATGCTAAACTGTATGTTGGCGATCAGTAAATACACCAGGCGCCAATCAGAACGAGTTTAAAACAGAGATTTTATCCTGGTAAATAAAAAGGAACGACTGATTAAACAAAATGTAGTTAAGTAAAATGTTTAAAATGTAGTGAAGTTCAAATAAAAGTCTCCCCAAATGGAAATACTTCAGTAAATTACAGATACGTGAAAAAACTACTTAAGTACAATAATCAATTACATTTACTTCATTACTGCCCTCTGCTGGTTATTATTATAATTATGCTCACAATTTCTCTTCCTCTTTATACTGCGCCATTACTTACGCCCTTTATTGAATATCCAGTCTTACTTGCCTTTATTATATTTTGGTTTCTGTAAATACATTTCTAAAATAAACTATACACCAGGCAAAAGTTTGTGGACACCTGAGCATGAAAACGTTATGTGCTTTTTCAGTAGCTCTTATAATGACCTCCACTCTTCTGGAAAGATGTTCCACTAGATTTTGTGGAGATTCCTTCAGCCACAAGGGTGCAGTCAGTCTTCACATTCATCCTGTTCAATACGGCTGGAGCTCTATAGCAGGAGATCTTCCACACCAACCCATGTAACCCATATGTTCGCTGAGCTGGATTTGTGCACAGGGGCATCATCATGCTGGAACCGATTTGTGTCTCCTAGTTCAAGTGAAGGGAAATCCTCATGCTACCGTGTCCAGGGACGTCCTGAACAATTGTGTCTCTCCAAATTTGTGGGAACAGCTTGCGGAGGAACCACATATGGCTGAACAAGTCCAGTGTGTGTATATACTAGGAACAGGTATAAATCTATTTCTCTGATTGCTTTTGTGTGTGTGTGTGTGTGTGTGTGTGTGTGTGTGTGTGTGTGTGTGTGTGTGTGTGTTAGCTGGGTGAGGTCGTATATGAGGAGAGAGTGTATCCACCAGGTAAATGGGCCTGTATCACTTTTGGAGAGAAGCTTTATGAGCAGAGCATCTCTAAGGGCTTCATGAAACTCATGCGCTTCATCTGCAAGGAAAACTCCGCTGGTATTCACCCAAATTGACTCCAAATCACAGCATGGACACTCAATAATAAATAATAAACCTAATATTTCATGTATAATGATCTCTGTAGGTCGTTACTTGGGCATGACCGTGCCTGTGGTGAACGGGATTATGATGCTAAAGGATGGCAGCGGATTAGAAAACGAAGTCCTGACCGCGTACTACTTACCTGCCGAGTTTCAGGCAAACCCTCCTCAGCCTGCGGACCCAGACATCACTATCGTCCACAGGGACTCGCTGCGAGTGATCACCCGGTAAGACGCTTTCCTGAGTTATGGATAGCAAAGGTTGGATCGTACTTACTGATAACTGATTAATCAGCCGATAGTTTTTCAAATGGATAATGCAAAAAAATAAAACACTATTAAAAAAAAAAGGTACAAAACTTTAACACAAAAAAGTACTAAATCATGAAAATGCGATGAATGAAATAAATATGAATGTTAATTAATAAATATTAATATTATAAATTAATTATAACTAATATAAAAAATCGTTTTTTTTAAGTACTGCTCTTAAAACTTACTTATTTGTTTTTTTATTATTTTTATTATTTAATGTTTGTCCTTGGAAAGCGCTTTGAGATGTAACTTTTAAAGAAAAATACAGATTATTATTACAGAAATATAATTAATAAATGATAAATAATAAATATAATATAGCGTTTTTATAAAAAAAAAATAATAAAAACCACAAAACAAACAGCACGTTGTGTCAGTGATTCACCTCTAGAGGCCGCTCTCGTAATGACAACAGACATCTTCAGCCGCTCCAGCAACCAACGAAATCCGGAAAAATTATTGGTATGTATTTTTGCCGATATCCGATAGTTTCAGCAATCAAAACCGATTAATCGGTCGACCTCCACTGCTAAAAACCAGGTGTAGACTCTAAAAAATCCTGTGTACGTTATAATTCATTGTGACTGACCGGTGTGTTCCAGCTCCAAACTGAGCAAGATTATACACATTTTCAAGATTAAACAAAACAAACAAACAAAAACAAACCCTAAGTCGAGTCGTGTTGTTGTCATGCTCACTACACTTTCTGCACGTGTCGAGACTCGCATCCGGATCTTCGTGTGACGCGATGGAACTTCGTGTGTGTCATGAATCAAGGACAATATCAAGTGCTTCCTATCAATGATTGTTCTTTTGTGTATAGTGATGAATGCATGTTGCATCCGTTAGGGTTTTCTTCGGCACCACTACAGAGGAGACGATCTCAAGGCAGATCCGCTTACTGTGGGAGCTGCTGGGAACATCTGAGGACATTCACCAAGACCAGTACATGGTGGCTGTTTACGAGAACCCCGGGGTGCCATCACGTAGAAACGAGATCTGGTTCATCCGCCAGAACCCTTAAGGGGGGTTCTGCTCTCTCTCTCACACACACACACACACACACACACACACACACACACACACACACACACACACAGTCCTTATAACTGCACCTCCCCTGTGGCACCAGCGAGAATGACCAAGCTAGTGAGATGAATAAAGACAGGACAGTTCTTTAATACTACTAACAGTATTAACTCAGGCTACTGAGGATTCTAGTGAATATTTTTCCAGGTCATATAATAATTTTAGAAAATATTTTTGTAAAATTTTGAAAGATTTGAGCCAGATATACGTTTAAGGTACATCATTCGATCACAGTTCTTATATAAAGTGTATAAGAATCTGAATACACACAGTTCAGGTAGCATAACACAGTTCTCATTTAGTACTTTTCCATACACTTTATGGGCAAAAGTTTGTGGACACCTGAGCATAAAATTGTTTTATATATATATATATATATATATAATTTCCGCTGTCAAGTTGTTAGTAATGTCAGGTACTGATGTAGGTGAGGTGAGAAAGCCTGGGGTGAGTTCTTTTCAAGGGTGTTGGGTTTGGGTAAGAGATCTATAGCAGGCATTCAAGATCTTCCACTTCAAATCCATGTAAACTGTATCTGAATGGAACTGTCTTTGCATGCTGGAACAGGTTTGGATCTCCTAGTTCAAGGAGATCCCTATACAATTGTGTGCCTCGAACTTTCTGCTAAGAATCACTAATAACTAAAATAACTAAAAGGTAGTACAGGTGTCCCAAAGGTTTTGCCCATATAGCGGCGTTCATTCTTCACTTTAAATTGTCAAACTGATATTCACCACTAGGGGGCATTTGAACCCAACATTTTGTTCCAGAACTACTTGTGAAAACTTTTTTCACTTTTTTTTTTTTTAAACACTGATTTCAAGCATTTGTGTCTTTTTATTCTCTTTGTTCTTTTTTTTTAAATGAAACTAAACTACTAAACCTATTTTCCATCGCTTGTTTATTCTCAGCACAGTCTGCTATCCTTAAGAGTTTATATAAGAAATCATGGGAAAGTAACCCACAGAATGTACGACTAACTTCACTGTGCCCTCTACACTGCACCTCAAGCTATTCCATCAGCAAGATCATCAGCGGTTTCGACCGAAACGTGTCGATCGAATGTCCGATAGACCAAAGGTTTACGCAAGCGTGACAAATCAGTTCCCACGTGACGGATTTTACTGTGACCTTGTATGTAACTGTGATTTTTTTCATTCAAATCAATTATGAGAACACATATTTTTGTACACGAGTAAAATTGGGGAAATTTCTCAACCGCATTTCCACTTGTATATGCCTGTGAGTTTTAATAACAAGAATGTATAAGGCAAACGTATTATATACAATCAGCACATCGATGTTTTTTTCCAGAGCGACTTACAACTAAGGGCATCCCTCAAGGCCCAACTAAGTGGTGCTGGGATTCGAACCCATGACCTTCAAAGTCAAAGGCCAATGCCTTTAACCAATGAGCTACCGCCTTCCTACAGTTTTAGCCAAAATCAACAATCGTCTGAATCACAGACATGCAGAAACTCATCTGGTTATTAATTTTTTTTCACTGTTCAGATGTGAATCAGTGTCATTGATAGCTTCATATCGATGTTCTTGCCTGACAGGAGCGGAATCTGATTGCTTATTTTCCTGCTATTTACGATTTTCTACTTGTAAACTCGATGTTTTGTGTGTTCTGAG
Source organism: Silurus meridionalis (assembly GCF_014805685.1). Lineage (NCBI taxonomy): Eukaryota > Metazoa > Chordata > Actinopteri > Siluriformes > Siluridae > Silurus > Silurus meridionalis. The sequence goes on from NC_060892.1 coordinate 2,245,561, forward strand.
ATGCGTTTGTTCCAAGCTGTATAGCCATTTTCCTCTGATCCCTCAGGTGCACTATTCTGTGTAAATTCTTGAGACGCTTGTGTGTGAAAATCTCAGGAGCTTCTCATACACTCAAACCAGGCTATCCAGTCCAAACGTCCATGCCATGATCCTGTCACAGAGATCACACCTTTTCTTCACCCTAAAGTTTAAACCATGATTTTATTTTAATTTTTTTTATATATACTAAACACTGATAATAAAGTTATTCTCTCCTTGACCACTAGATGGCAGCATAACCACTGTAGTCTGTTTGGATGTACAGTATTTGGTTTTTCCTACTCAATGGGACCATGTATGGGATGATGGGATGTAGATGTTCTGTATGATGCATGTCACAAGACCTTGAACCTTTTTACTAACCTTGAAATGATCACTGATTTCGGGGAGTTGCTCAGCTTTCGTTGGAATCTTCTCCTGTGTGCCACTTTTCCTCATCGTGTTTGTTTTAGTATCGTGTCGAAACTTCTCACACTGATCTCAGAGGAGTTGATTAGTCAACATTAATGAGTCTGTTAGGAAGCTCAGAAGACTAACGCAGCAGATATATCGACGTTATAAACTGGTGTGGTGTAGATTTCACGTCTTGTGGACTTTAATGTGCATATGTTCTAGATGTTTGTTGTTTTTGCTTTTCTCTAAAGAATAAAGTGCAGCGCTGATGGTCTTCTCTGGTTTCCATCGTCTGTTCTTTTGTCTGCTTGCTGTCTGAAAAAGATTTTATTTTAATGAGATTTTTTTTTTCTGCATCATAAATGCATAAAGTTTTATACTTCATCAGCCAGTGATGATGATGCTTAGGGAAATACTGAGATTGAGATGATCTGAGGAAGAAATTGAGAGGAACCAGACTCAAAAGAACCTCATCATCATCTGGGTGGAATGTCCATTCATTACAGTTCCATCATTGTTGAGGTTGTTTACTGATCATGGCGATTCTAGATGATTCTATTCTAATTCTATTGATTTATCTTCATGATTCTGGATTGTAAATCTCCAGATTAACCTCATGGATCTTCAAGCTGCTCATGTGGAGTCATCGTGGGTGACAGTAAGTTGGTTTCCACTTGAAGAGAACTCCATCCAGAAGTAGTAACACACACACACACACAAGCTACACACGCTGCTGAAATACCAGTGATCTCATCTCCTCCTTTTTCTCGGACCTGCCCAATATCTACCCACCTACCCACCCAATTGTGGAGATTCATTCAGACACAAGGGTGTTGGGAAAGTCAGGTACTGGTGTAGGTGAGGTGAGAAGACCTGGGGTGCAGTCAGTGTTCACATTCATCTCAAAGATATTCAGTAGGTCTGAGGTCAGAGCTCTATAGCAGGAGATCTTTCACTCCAAACCATGTTTTCATGGAACTGGCTTTGAGCACTGGAGCATTGTCATGCTGGAACAGGTTTGGGTCTCCTGGTTCATGTGAAGGGAATGTTCAACACTACTGCATCCGAAGATGTCCAAGACAATAGTGTGTCTTTAATTCTCCAACAGTTTGGAGAAGATCCACACATGGCTGGACAGGTCAAGTGCCCCAATGCTTTTGTCTAGAAAGTGTATTTGGTATAAAACACCAGCTGCAGCTCATCATTTCGTGGTCTGGTGTGCAGGAATGTGAAGATGTCTGGAATATTTCATGTATATCGTATTGGAAATAAAAAGGGAAATTGGTTATTTTAAAATTGTGAACAGACTGAAGGACATGAGGGATTTTGTTTGTTAGATTTGGATGCAGGTGTGTATTGAAATTCAGAGAAGTGAAGAAAAGAGTGCAGGCAGGGTGGAGTGGGTGGAGAAGAGTGATAGCAGGAGTGATTTGTGATAGAAGAGTATCTGTGAGAGTGAAAGGGAAAGTTTATAGGACTGTGGTGAGACCTGAGATGTTGTATGGTTTAAAGACAGTGGCATTGAGTAAAAGACAAAAGTTCTGGAATCTCAGCAGTGATGGGATGAGAAGGATGGTCTCAGAGAGAACTGAAGATGGCGTTACAACGCAATACATCTGACCCATAAGGTCTATAAACAGCTAAAGGTTATGTGAGTTAATTCCAAAGAGTTGGTCTTGTCATTGCCTGGGTTTGACTTTTGTCCATTTCTGGTTACCTTTAATAGGATTTAAATGACGCAATGAAGATCTTAAATCTGTGAAATGAGCCGGTTACAGGGTACAGACTCCTCCTCCTCCTCCTCCTCCTCCTTTTCCACCCAGGGACTAAATCTCAAATGCCTCCTTTTTTCTCTTGGATAAGGAAGTGCACTACCTAGTGGACGACATGATGGTTTCTACCTACTATGTAGTGCACGATGAGGTGAATAAGCAGCTGTTTGGGATTGGACCCAGATCCTGTTTCCACAACGCCGGAAGTCGGCTTCAAAACGGGGCGCGTTTGGTGGGCGGGGCTTGAATAGTAAAGGCGTGGCTTAGGCTTGAGATCCAAGCGGTAGGAGCCATCGCGGCTCATCATATGTAACTTTTCTTGGTTACAAAGTATCGCATTGTTACAATTATTGGTATTTTATTGACGCGAGCTGATGTGATCAAGACACGTGGTTCCTGGACCTCCTGATAAAAGCAGACGCATCTGGAGGGAGGAGAGAAGAAAGGGGGGATCAGACCTTCAGCGGCAAAAAAGTTAGTGAGTAATGAAAGCAGCATGGAGCTCCTGCCACATCCCCCCTGCTGAGGATCTGGAGTTCTTCTGACCATAAACCACGTCTCTGCTTTCTCCAAGCTTGGAGTTTGGAACCCAGACGTTAAACAGGAGGGAAAACAAATCAGCCGGATTATTCATCTGGTTGCGACCAGGTCGTGGGTCCGTCTTTTCTTCCCGAGTTCAAGTTGGTCGATGTTGATGATGATGAAGAAAGCCCACCAGCAGGAAACCCGGACACACTCTGCTGCTGTGTGCTTCATCACGCTCCTGTTCCAAGGTATGACCATGATTTCATGATTTGTGTATCTGCATATCAATGCTGAATCCATCTGCTCTCAGCTTGTAGAGCTGCACTTGGGACAACCTGAAGATCATTTATGATGATCATTGAGAACTTTCCTTCCTTCCTTTACAGTTCATCTCCATTTAATGTATGAGATGATTCTTCCATGGAACAAACTCAATGGCTTGATGTTTGCAGTGTTTCCAAAACACCTGAAAGCTTTTGTGTTTTTTTTTTGCCATTTTAGGCCACCTTTCCTGCCTACAGGCTTCTGCTTTGGCTGGAATAGTTTGGCTCAGAATAGTTGTGTAATTCCTGGGTAATTCTGCATGTTTTATTTCTACAGGAAGCGTAGTTGTTAGGGTGGGGGTGGGGGTGGTGATTCCTCACTAATGTATGATGCATAAACATGAAAGTGGATTAAAGTCACCAGTGGGATTCTGTTACCAACCGGTTTGTCCTCTAAACCAAAAGACACTCATCTGCCTGATTGCATGTCGTGGAAACGGATCAAAGTGCGTCCACGTGTGGGTCTTCAGACATTGACTCGGTTTCGAATACTTTCACGATCGGAAGAGTGAAAATATCTAAATGGGATCCAGAGACGACTCTGTGGTCTTCTGGCCTAAGCAGGATTTTCGAATGTTTACACTGGTTGACTCGGTGCTGGCGAACTCAACAGTCTCTTTTATGACTCTGGCGAGCGAATGGAAGCGGCCGGGGATTGATGCCAGACTCCACACTGCTGTGAGTGTATTCCGCATGAGACCGAGGGTCTCCTTACTTTCTCCCTGATCTCCGTAAGAAGCAAGATGAGCTGCAAGGACAGTGGGTGTGAAAACTGAGTGCGGCCTTCTTCAGACTGCTGAATACTGAATGCTCGGTCTGCGTGCTGCATCCCGGGGGACCTGGCTACGGTGGAGCAGGGAGGGAAAGGGATGACGCTGTGTGTGGGGGTGGAAAAGAGGACGCTGTGTTGTGTAGGGCTGAAGTATTCCTCCAGGGCTCACTGAGGAAGTAGTGTAAAATTTGCATGGGTGCCCGAAAGATAAAAGCATGTACTTCGCAGGTACTTGAAGACCCTGGCTGGTGTTTACGAACACCGGGGGAGCCGTCACACTTCTTTGTTGTGTTAATTCCAAAAGGTCTGGGGAAAACCCGGGTCCTCACAATGGTCAAATAAAGGTGCGGGTTGTGAGGACCTGTGTTTTATATTTCCCCATATGGGCTACTTTTATATACATTGGGTATGTGTGGGATTCTGTATTTCACAGTAATCGTTCAGATTGCAGGGAATTTTCTTCATCTTGAAGATACCAACCCACAGAACTCCAGGGTTCAATGTTTTTAAACTCTAAACGTCACGTCCCTTTGAGTGCTGAAAAAGTTTCTGGTTCCAAAGTTCCCAGAAGAGTTTCCCAGGATAGAATTACAAAGCGCTTCAATATCCAATCCTTGAAAAAAAAAAAAAAAGCCTGTGTCATTAAAAGCAGGCTGAGAGTTTTTTCTTAAAGAATCCGTTTGGCAGTCGGATGGTAGTTCTGGTGGGAGTTATTTGGAAATGAAATCTGGAAGTTGTCCTCTACCACAGCGCCGCGTAGAACCCCAAAATCCACATAAAAACTGTTTCAGAGAATCGTTTTCAATATAATTTGTAGTTAAAACCTCATGAAAAGATTAGATGGAATAAACACTTTTACAGTCACAGACCCCTGGAAAGGAAACCCCCAGTTTTATGATTCTTTTTGTTTGTTTGGATTTTTTTTTAAAGAATTGCAGGAAGTCTGAACAAGATTATAATCTAAATCATGAAGCAAAATGAACTGAACATTAAATCCCAAAAGTCTTTTGTGTACTTTTCTGGCCACAAGCTTTAGGATGTCAAGTTGCAACAGTCTCCAAAGACAGAATTTTGACTCTGAATACACGTTATTTTTGTACGATTAAGGAGTTTTATTTGAAGCACTTGGTGAGCAGTAAGGGAACGAATCTTTCACGAAATTGCTGGAAAAGTTTTGAGCTTGGTCTTTACAAGATCACTCAACACTTCCTGTTTTCAGGAACACTAGGTGGTCCTTTTGTTGAATGATTTTAGTTTCAGAACTCCCACTGAAAACGAAGTCAGTCTTACGGGTGAGTGAACAGGGTACACGATTATCACTGTATTTATAGATACCTTTTTAAATTATATCTTGGAATACATGGGTGCATGGTAGTTCAGATGGTTGTTTTGTTACCTCAAAGATCCAAGGTTTCATTCTGATAATAGATCATGTTTTTGTGGAGTTTTCCCTCTGTCTGCTTAAACTTCATCCTATTTTTTTTTCCAGGGTTTCCTGTGTGAAAGTTGTTTGTGGGTGATGCCATGTGAAGGACACCTTCATGTTTCTTATCTCTACCTGAGAAATCTCAATTTGTAATTGCTACTTGGAGAATTGGGACAGTCTCCTTTGTTAATTTTCTAAGTGAGGATATTAAAGTGGATATGCTGATGTCCGTTTTATCACGAGAAGTCGTCGATACATCATGTTTTGGCTATAAGACAGCACTGATGGTTGATCCTGAAACTACCAGCAAAAAATTATACCGTTAGTTTTTCCGGGTTGCGTTATACAGTACGAGAGCAGCCTCTAGAGGTGAATCACTGAAGCCATGTGCTGTTTATATAAAGTGTCTTTTTTTTTTTTTTATTTAATATATATATATTTTTTAAATGTCTCTTTTTCTTCTCAGTTTGAATGCCTCTTTTTCCCCCTCAATTTTTATTAATATAATGAATATATTTATATTTATTTCATTTAGCACATTTTCATGGTTCAGTATTTTTTGTTTTGTTTCTTTACTTTTGTAATCATGTAAACAGTTAAATTTTACATGGGTGGTTAGTTTCTTTTATAATTTTTTTTATCCAGTGTCTATTTTAAAAATTGGTGAATCGGTTAACAGCAAGTACGATCCGACCTAGCTATCGGTTGACCTCTGTTTATCATCACTCGTCATGCAGGCATTAGTACTTTTACAAATAGCTAGTTTGTTGATAATAAATGGTGAAGTTCATGCTTTTTTTCACGTGTAATGGTTGCGAGTTACGTGATTCCTGGTTGCGCAGACGATTTCAAAGACTGTTTTTTGTGCATTCGGCTATAAGCCTGAAAAAATGAATGTTGACACTCGGCTGTAATTTTACGCTCGATGTAGAGACGTCCTCATGGTTATAAAGATGGATTGTTCTCTGTGCTGCTGCCACCTGTCATTCCCTGATTATATTTTCAACAGCAGAGCACAGATTGAGAGGGAGAGAACGGGGCATGTGCTTTGGCTAATAGCAGTCATGCTAATTGAGGAAGCAGCTGTTTTGTGTGTTGGGGTGTGTATGGTGTCTTACAATGTACCATAATTTTATGCTACATAGTGAGAAGTTATTATTAGCAGAACGATACTTGATATAGTATGCGATTTGAATGTTTGAATGTCAGCCACACATGAGTTTGAGCATAATCCCATTCCATAGTGTGCCAATCTTCGCTGTTATAATGACCTCCAATCTTCTGGGAAGATGTTCCACTAAATTTTGTGGAGATTCATTCAACCACAAGGGTGGTAGTAAAGTCAGGTAAGCTCAGAAGGCCTGGGGTTCAGTAGGGTTTTTAATTCGGAGCTTTGTAGCAGGCCACTCAAGATCTTTCTCGGTTTCCATTTTTTAACAACGTTTTCACTAAATTGCCATTAGCTGTGAACATGTGTCGCCTTTGGTGATTGACATGTTCTCAGGACTGGCTGCACGTAGTCTCCTGATCTACCTTGATCTTGAGCAGGACAATAAAGAATAAATAACTCCTCAATTCGCTCAAGTAGAAGTGCAGAAACATGTATTTTAAAAGACTCTGGTAAAAGGTGAAGTTCTGACTGCACTTTTTCACTCAGGTTAAAGTAAAGAAGTTTGGGCTCTGACGTGTACTTCAGTAAAAAGTAGTGATTATTACTACCTTTTTTAGTGTCACGTTGGTAACTGAACCCCACATCATATTAATATATTAATACAAAATAATTTCATATGTTCTCTAATGAATGTATCCAGCCAGAAGATCCACCATATAGAACACATGCAGAGAAAAGATGATGATCAGGTGATCAGGAATGTCTGTTCTCAGTCACTCACGTCTCATCCACCTTAACCCCAGACTTCTTACTGCCTTCTGACTGCTCATTGTGAGCTTCATAAACTAGTCTACGTCCTGGGTGTGTGAGAGACAGAAAATAATACACAACAAGTGGTAGATTGAAAAAGCCACACAATGACAAGAAATAAGTTGAAAGTCTACAAATAGATTAAAACTAAAGTAACGAGTCTGGTTTAAAAATGTAAGAAAGAACAGATATTTGTGTTAATAATTTACTGAACGAAAGTAAAGAGTTGTCTGAAAAATGAAAGTACTGATTTCAGAAAAATATACTTAAGTGCAGTAGCAAAGTATTTGTAATGCTACCACTTCGAGAGATGTCCTAAACATATTCCTGACTGGTACAGATGCTAGCATAGACGCTTAGCCAAGCCCTGTTCCAGACCCTGTGCAGTCGGGGATGGTTCCACATCAACAGCCTAAAAATTAGTGAGCAACCCAAAACCTAGGGTGGATTTGGGCTGTTATTAATATCAACAGTCTGCTTCAGGCTACAGGCTGGACCACAGGCTGCATGAAGAGTTTTGCCTTTTACTGCAAACTTCACAATGATGGAACAGTAATGAATGGACAGGTTTCTTCCTCATGCTATTTTTCCGTTACCAAAGATTTTTACAGCATTTTTTTTACTGACCAAGCTCCAGCATGTACAACTTTCATTTGGTCTGAAAACCAAACGAAGTCATACTGGGAGAATATAAAAATTCCAAAAAAATATATGTTGGGGGTATGGGGTTGTTCTGCTTCTGATTAAACTGCTCTTGACTTTAGCAGAGTGTATGTAAGCATTTAGATCTCCGAATGGTGAACGTTTTAAAAGAAGCATGTGTTTGTGCACCATGTGGTGCGCCAGTTCTGTTTAATGACCACATGTTCTTTTGCTTTTATATGACCACGTACTGCAGTCATGGTTAACGAGTCCTATGAAATGTCTGCTCATACAGGTATGGATTCAACATAAGGTTTAATTGTCGGCGGGAGAATGTAGGAAAAGGGTGAAATAGACTGTCTGTGTAGATCGTGGTTACTTTTTTTTTTTACTGTACACTATTACTACGCGATAACCTGTGGAGCAGTGGTAGAGGACGGAGGGGTCTGCAGAGCAGTGTAGTGGTAGAGGACGGAGGGATGTTGTACATTAGAGATCAACATAAGCATGTCATATTAACAATGTGAGAAGTCAAACACAGTTGATTGTCCCTGGTTACCACATGGTTGTGTGCAGTGTTGTGTAGACCGTGGTTACTTTTTTACTGTACACTATTACTACGCAATAACCTGGGAAGCAGTGGTAGAGGACGGAGGGGTCTGCAGAGCAGTGTAGCGGTAGAGGACGGAGGGGTCTGCGGAGCAGCGGTAGAGGATGGGAGGGGTCTGCGGAGCAGCGGTAGAGGACGGAAGGGGTCTGAGCAGCGGTAGAGGACGGAGGGGTTCATGGAGCAGCAGTAGAGGACGGAGGGGTTCATGGAGCAGTGGTAGAGGACGGAGGGGTCTGGAGCAGCGTAGAGGACGGAAGGGGTCTGAGCAGCGGTAGAGGACGGAAGGGGTCTGCGGAGCAGCGGTAGAGGACGGAAGGGGTCTGCGGAGCAGCGGTAGAGGACGGAAGGGGTCTGCGGCGCAGCGGTAGAGGACGGGAGGGGTCTGCGGAGCAGCGGTAGAGAACGGAGGGGTCTGCTGAGCAGCGGTAGAGGACGGAGGGGTCTGCAGAGCAGTGCAGCGGTAGAGGATGGGAGGGGTCTGCGGAGCAGTGGTAGAGGACGGGAGGGGTCTGCGGAGCAGCAGTAGAGGACTGAGAGGTCTGCGGAGCAGCAGTAGAGGACGGAGGGGTCTGTGGAACAGTAGTAGAGGATGGAGGGGTCTGCAGTAGAGGACGGCGGGATGTTGTACAGGAGAGATCAACATAAGCATGTCATATTAACAATGTGAGAAGTCAAAGACCATTGATTGTCCCTGGTTACCACATGGTTGTGTGCAGTGAATGAAGGTAAGATCAGAGTGTTGTCCATAGAGATAACAAAATCATGGCATAGCTTTGCATCACCATGGATGTCCAGCAATTCAGTTTTGATTTTGATGGTATTAGGGAGTTTTACATGAGTTTACAGATATCCCTGATTCCCACAAAGCACCTGACTGGCCAGTACCTCTGTGATTGACAGAGGATTGTGATCTGTATTGGGACACCTGCCTTTTCCAGCTTTATGTGGTTCTTTATCAAAACTGGCACCACAAAATTGGAGGATCACAATTGTACAGTGTGTCTTTGGACAAGGTAGCATTAAATTTTCCGTTCCCCTGAACTAGAAGGACCCAAACCTGTTCCAGCATGACAGTGGCCCTGTGCACAAACCCACTCCCATGGGTTAGAGTGGAAAATATCCTGCTATATTGCACTGAACTCAACCGTATTGAAAATGATGAATGCACCCCAGGCTTCCTCACCTACATCACCTTACTAACACGGTTGTGGCTAAATGGATTCAAATCTCCACAAAATCTAGTGGAACATCTTCCCAGAAGAGTGGAGAAAAATATATATATATATAAAAGGAAATAAAGGACTATATGTGGAATTGGATGTTCAGGAAGTACATACAAATGTTATGTTCAGGTGCCCACAAACTTTTGTTCATCTAGTGTGTCAGGCTATGCGAAATTATAATTGTGAGAGTATTATTTTTTTCGGTCTCAGTTTCGGTTAAGAATGAGTCATGGCGAGATGAGCTGTCATTGTAATGTTTAATTGTCTCTAGCAATGAGTCATTACATGAGTCTCCATTGAGGAGCTTGGATATAACTGCTTTTTTTCTGTGCTGGGATTAGACAATATTGTGTGATCAGTGAGTTGATTGATCTCTACAGCTTTTTTCTTTTTTGATAAATTGTACATTAGGCAATCTTTACCGCTAATAAACGTTTATAATATTGGTATTAACTTTACTTCAGAGGTGTCATTTATTTTCCTGTAGTTTGGTTTATTTTAGGGATTCTTGTTAGTTATAACTGTAAATGCATTTATATCGAAGTTCATATAATTTAGTGATTCATTTATTATATAGAAACATTAAAGCGCCACTCTGCGTTTACAGCATATGCTTTGACATAAAAAAGGTATGTATGTGGATTATCATAGCTTGGACATGCCCACTCCTGCCCATTAATTCATGAGAGAACGAGATAAGAATACAACAGATTTCTTTCTTTCTGAGTTTTTATAGTACAAGTGTGGTGTGTGTGTGGAAAAGAAAAAAAATCTGTAGTCAAGTGAATTCATATCGCAAAGTTATAGACGTTTTGTATGTTGCTAATCTACATGTAAGGATAGATAAAGAAAGATAGACAAATGCCTAATCCTTTATGGACAAAAGTTTTGGGACACTCGAGTTTTCCAGCCATATGTGTTTCCTCACAAAACTGCTGAATGAATCAAACCAATTTAATGGTCAGGTGTCCACAAACCTTTGTCCATATAGTGTAGGTTACTGTTGCTTCTCCCTAGCCAGAGGGATGAGAGGGTAGCTGCTGCATATTTATCTTGAATGTATCGTATTGTTGGTTGTGATAGAGTATCTGCAAGAGTGAAAGGAAAAGTTTATAGGACTGTGGTGAGACCCGAGATGTTGTATGGTTTAGAGACAGTGGCATTGAGTAAAAGACAGGAGGTTGAGCTAGAGGTAGCAGAGCTGAAGATGAGATTTTTGTTGGGAGTGACGACGATGGACAGGATTATAAATGAGTTTATTAGAGGGACAGTGCATGTAGGACGTTTTGGAGACGAGATTGAGATGGTTTGGACATGTGCCGAGGAGGGACATGGGGTATATCAGTAGGAGAATGCTGATGATGGAGCCACCAGCAAGGAGGAAAAGAGGAAGACCAAGGAGGAGGTTAACAGATGTGGTGAAGGAAGACATGCAGGTAGTCGGGTTAAAAGAGGCAGATGTAGAGGACGGGGGGGGTATGGAGACGGATGATCCACTGTGGCAACCCCTAATGGGAGCAGCTGAAAGATCGTATTGTTGGCAATGCATCGAAATCACATTAGCCACAGTTATGGAGATGCAAACCCCTGGTAAAAATCCTTGACTGGACAATAAATGTAATTTATACAGTAGCTCTATTTTGATTTCATTGCTTGTGTTTTTAACTGATTGGCCACCAGCGCATGACAAACCTTTTGAGACGATTACACTCATAGTTGCCATCATCGTAATCCTTTGATGTGATGGAAAATCTCAACATTTCATACTTTCTCATTTATACGGCTAAACCCGAGCTAGTGTTTGGCAGCTGTGTACTGTGATGCGGTTTGGCTAGTCAGTCAACTAAGATGTGTCTTTAATTTATAATGTCATGTTGTGCAACTTTTAATGCCTAAAGCAAATTCATAAAAAAAAATATTTAGATGGATCTAATAATGGTATAAGGACAAATTATATAACGCTTTTGTCCCACGTTTGAACTTTGTTGGGGCTGCTCTTAAGAATGAGTGTTCGGTGTATCAGGGGTTGTTTGGTGCCAACACAAATATGATATTTGTGCCTTTTTTTTGAGAGGAAAGGTGGGGTGGAGAGATCATCTCAACAATACAAGCCCTGAGAAGCAGTTAATTACACCACATTCCATTAACATCTCTGAGTGTGAGGACATGGTGGGGGTGTAAGTGGGCCTCCTGCGGGGTATGTGGTGTGAAAAGAACGCGTGAACACCTCTTCATACTGGAGCTGGCTTGGCACATGGATCTCACATGTAGAGTACGGATCAGATTAGCCAGATTAGATGAGCTGCATTTGTTCACACTAAGAGTCCAGGAAACCGGGGTGGGGGTTGTGGGGGAGACCAAGGGGTGGTCTTGAATCCCCAAAGGGCAGAAATTGATTTCTGAAGCTCAGCCAGAAAACATACTTCCCCTCTTTTAGCCTGTAGTAGAACTATAAACTTGCCCATTCCCAGGACCCTGCTGGCATGGACCCCACGGAGATCTCCCCTCCCCCCCTGCTCTTATAGACTGTGTACTATAAACACCAAGAGGCTTGGGCTTTTTCCCCCCTTTTTGCTACCCATTCATTCAGCTAATAAAGCATGGTGTAGGATTTCCACCCGTGTTGAGGTGTAGTTTAACCTTCTAGGACTACATGTGAATAGAAGTTGTTGCTTGGAAATGGGGTAGATCGTGCCATTCTGTGTTGTGGAGGCTGTACCCTTGACAGTGGCCTTTGCTAAAGGGGGAAGAGAAGGGGGAAAAAAAGGAATCTCTTTGTTTCTCGTCAACCCGGCAAATCAATCTGTCTGCTGCTCTTGTTTGTATGGTAACGTGCACACTTGAGGCCACAGGATATTTTTTGGCAAATAGCGCTTGATCTGTGGCTCACAGGTGGGAACAAGAAGAAAGATGAGAACTGCAAGGAAAAAGGGAGGGGAAGGGAGGTCATAGGACCACTTGACTAGTCATATTGAGTGCGATATTCTCTCTCTCTCTGTATGTGTATGTGTATGTATGTGTATATATGTATATGTGTATGTGTATGTATGTGTATATATATGTATATATATATATATATATATATATATATATATATATATATATATATATATATATATATATATATATCTATATATATATCTATATCTATATCTATATATATATATATATATATATATATATATATATATATATATATATATATATATATATATATATATATCTATTATATAGCAGTAATTGTAGTAATTTTGCACGTCTGGCACTGCCCCAAGATCTGTGATAAAATCAGCCCCCTTGAGCACAACATTAAGCCTGAATCTTGAAATATTTCTAATAACTGTACATGCTCACTGCATAGGGTATGACATCATGGTATTTTAGAACATGCATAATGATAATCTGGACCCACAGCAAAGATTTACCATTTTACTCAACTTGAAAAAGTAGACATCAACGGAATGTCTTTCCTGATCCCATGCATCAGCCACCCTGAGCTGTTATTTTTTTATTATTTTATTTTATTTTTCTAACCATAAACAGCTTGACTATCCTTTTGCAAATTTGTGTTCTTCATATATTCCTCATAGGTTCTGGCCTTTTCTGACCTTTGATAAAGATACATACATCATAGACATGTGTATGGAAAAAGTGTCCATCAGGCCACATAAATAATATTTCTCCCACCTACGATATCACAAAAAACCCTAGTAAAATAACATGAGATGAAATGTTCTTGCACTTGACATGACTGTAATCAGAGAGGATTTACTTTCTTTAATCATTGCACTCCCCCCTCACCCACCCCAGATATCAAGTTACCCTCCTGTTGTGCCTGGCAGCTCCCTCTTTTTTATCCCAGGAGGACATCCCTGCTCTATTGTCTCTGGAGTTTGATATGCACATCCAAGGCGTTTCGAAAAGACACCTGTTTAGCCATGTCCATGTGAATATGACTTTTCTGATTGGAGGAACAGCTGGAAAAACAAGCCACTTCCTTCCCTGGATGGGTCCCCACTGCTTGGTGGACAATGGGGTGCCCAGAAAATACCCTTGATTGGGCAGGGACGTATTAGGCAGAGATTGTTGTTAGTTCATGGTGGGGCTGTTAATTCTTTTTTTTTTTTTCTGTGTTAAGTTACTATCAGGGAGGCCAACAGCTGGATGTTATAGGTTTGTTATTAGGTGTTTGCCAAATCTTTCACACATGTGCCGCTGACGGAGCTGGCTGCTAATTCCTCTGGTGAGATTTTGGGCATAATGGATATATTTTGGTGTTCTGGACTCTTTGGGTCTGTATAAGCATTAAATATTTATACAGCCAAGCTGTTTTTAGGTAATTCTTTTAATTTAAAATATTACAATTTTGTTCACTTAATACTAACTTGTCCAGAAAACCAAACATTTATACAAGTAGTATTCAATACCCATCTAACATGTAGGCATTTGCTCTATAGTGTCTATTGCTTGTTTTTTTTTATAAAGATCTGAAAAGTCTGGAAAATAAAAACAATGGATTCCCAAACTATAAAATGTGGAAATTAAAACTTATTTTGGGAAATTAGGAAGATTCTGTAGTCAATAAATGGTGTGTTCACTTGATTTATGCTTGAGATGGGAAGACCAACACACTATATGCTTGGCAACTAACAGATATGGAAACCAGACTAGAATAGGACATAGTTGAAATGAGACAAACATAAAAGATTTACCTCAGAATAATCAAAGTTTAATTTATATCAACATTGAACAAAAGTATCAACATTTACTTTAAATATCCATGTTTTTCAGAAATATAATTTAACTATAAAAAATATAAATTTTTCTCAGAAATACAGAAATGTACATCAGGAATATTTTTATTTACTTCAAAAATATAGATTTCTATATTTCTGAGGTAAATTTCTATATTTCTGAAGTGAATTTCTATATTTCTGAGGCAAGTTTCTATATTTTTGTGGTACATTTCATAATGATGAGAGATTTCTATATTTCTAAGGTACATTTCTCTCAACACTATGAAATATAGAAACTTACCTGAGAAAAATAGAAACTTACCTCAGAAATATAGAAATTTACCTCTGATATATAGAGGTTTACCTAATAACAGATTACCTTGTATGCATTGCCAATGACTTAAATCTCTGTGTGACTAAAATAAAGTACTAAATTTATAGACATGTTTTCAGTTTTAATAGTGTAGTGACTGACAAAGTCTTTGCTTTTCTTCAGGAAGAAAGGTTTAAAACCCTGCATATCGTGTCAACTGTAGTGAAGCTTTAACCGGAATACCTTGTTCACAAGCTCATGGTCTCAACCAGACAGATGGTATTCATCAGAGGGGTCTCAGTGTTAAATATGAGCCCCTTAATACATCCTTGTTCCCAAGCAATCATCCCTTTACTGCTCCTGACTTCCTTTTTCTGTGGGCAGCAAAATAAATGGATCTTGTATGAAATTGCAGTTAAAGACAATATAAAGCCACAATTTTAAAGGCTGTAAAAACATGTCAGTATACATTTGACCACCAGGTCACCTTGGGTATCTGGTTTATAGGATCTTCTTTACACATATAAATCAGTAGATTAGAGTCAGTCAGTCTTGAATTTAAGATTAAAACAACGAATGAATCAGCTTCAAGCCATTTCCTCTGAACGCACTATAAATGCTGCAATTTGTCAGTTACTGATCTGATCTTTGCCTTCAGAGGCATCTGCTGTCTTAGAATTTTAAGTTTATTCCCCACTATTTTTCACCCATTTTACACAAAGTCAATAATCAAGTCATGTCAAGAAGCTTTTATTGTCATTTTTAACCATAAAAAGGACACCGTGAAATGAGCCAATGTTCCTCCACAACCCTGGTGCTACATGAAAGAACATAAAGCGTCATCACACGTCATAGAGCTACATAACACAATATAGTTACATAACCGAACACGGCGCTATGGACTAAATTAAGTGTCTTAGCTACATAAAGTGCATTGTGAGCAACAGTGCAAACAAACAACACAAGACAGTGTGGGACAGATACAAAAGTCACAAAATAGTGCAAACCAATAAATTTACTGTATAATATACAGTACAGTGTGCAAAAGAGAAAACTTTTCCTCAGACTTTCTCACTAGTGTCGTTTGTTTGTTTGTAGGAAATGAGTACCGTATTTTTCAGACTATAAGCCGCTACTTTTTTCCCACATTTTGAACCCCGCGGCTTAAACAACGAAGCGGCTTATTTATTAATTTTTCCTGGGTTCTTGGTTTCACAAACTTGAAGCCAAAAAACTGAGCGACATAACATTAGACCGATGAAATTTCCGAACGGAAAGGAAAAAACGCACCTCACCTGTGTTTTGAGCTGCACGGCATCGGGAGAAAAAACTTCCATCGGGTGATTTTTAAACGCACGACGATGCCAAAAGATAAACTCCCGAGAGAAATAGTTGTGAAAGGAAAGAGGAAGACTGAACAATGTCTTTCTTGGTAGGCTACTGTTTAGATACAAGCCGTTGTAACGCGTTGAGTCTGGGTGAAGGGAGAGCTCGCTAACTCCAGTTGCAACAGAAATCATATAAGCACAGACAGCTTTCCAAAACTCGTGCTTTTTTTATTTTTTTAGGCAACAGCCAAGAAATCAGCAACAGAAAATAACAGAACAGGACATAATCCTCGTCTTGCACACATGCAGTGACCGCTATGCTCCTAAAGGAAGCGCAACATATTTCACCCGTTACACCGTGTGTAACGTGTCTTTCGTTAAAGCCTGTGTAAAGTACATTAGTGTAGACTGCGGCTTATAGACAGGTGCGGCTTATTTATGATAAAAATTAAAATATTTGTAAAATTGCGGCTTATATATGGGTGCGCTTTATAGTCCGGAAATTACGGTAGTCATATACAAGCTTTGGTTCTTTTTATTCTGTCATGTTGGAGGTAATCAATGATTTTTCTGACCGGTTTAACGGTAAGGTATCCACTGAACCTCAGTCACTCTTTACAAATCTTGATCCAAGGATGTCTTACCACCGAATATGAAAGCAGTTCTTTGTGTGGGATTGGAGTAATGGTTAGTGAGACCAGAGGGAGTTTGCCATTTAGCTTAACACTGTCTATCAAACCTCTTAGGGGCAAGCAGAGGATTCCCACTGTGGGTGATTATTGTATGACTGGGCATATTGCATTTGAAAAATCAGTTCAGGTCAGAACAGGTCCGTTTGAACCTAATTAACAATATATTTTTATCATTATTATAAGTTTTAATATATTCATCTAAGCAAATTGTAAGGAAATATTATGATAATCGAAACAATTCTATTCAAACTTGTGCCCTGTTTCTGGCTGATGTGATCATCTGCTTCTGTAGCTCATTCACCTCAGGGTTTGATGTGTCGTGTCTTTCTCAGATGCTTTTCTTCTCAGCATAGGTGTAAAGAGTTTTTTATTTGGGTTACCTGTTTTCCTATTTGATCGAACCCAACTTGCTTATCTCCTCTAAACATCCTTATGATCCATAAAACTGCTAGTAACTGGACATTTTGTTACACAATTTGGTGTAAACTTTAGAATCTAGATCTCGTGACAGTTTTCTGTGAACACCCGAGCAGCAGCAGACATTTTTCGCCTGTCTGGCACCAGCCTCCTTGTCACTGAGATCTCATTTTTTTTATATATAAAAAATGTAGTCTTGACCTGTTCCTGCATGATTTGTGTTTTGGTCTGCCAGCACATGATTTGCTGACTTGTGTTTAAAACGACATCGGCTTATTACTCTTGATGACATGCTTTGAAAATCAGAAAAAAACAATTTTCATATGCAAATGCAGTTCACACGCATTGAGCTGTTTTGTTCTGGAGTCTTTTCCACTGAGTATTTTATTACTGCGAATATATGCAACATCGACTCACGCAACCCAGTTCACTGGGGAGGAAACGCTCTGAAAGGCTGCCGTCGTCAGGGCTCGTATTACACGCTGGCATGACTGGGTTACTAATAGAATCTTAAGTCAAGATTTTAAAAACCTTGAAGAAAAATTGCATCAAGGTAGACCTAAAAATTCTATATACATTGCTTAATATGTTAATCCAGTTAGAGTTGCTCTTTTCTGCCTGTTCATCAGAAACCGAGAGTGTGAATGCCATCTTTGTGCTGAGCTCTTGAGCTCTTGAGCCCCTCTGCAGGAAACCAGGAAAGGGGTTTGGAGAGCAGCTCTCCTGCAGGCTTGTGCAGAAACAGGAGGTTTAAAGCTTGTAGGCGTAATCTCAAACAGAAGTGCAGAAAGGTTGAGAGCCAGATGATGATTCTCAGAAAAATGACCCTTCACATGCAGCAAACAAACTCAACAAACTGATGGTCCAGATCACCAGATAGAGGTTTATTTTATTTTATTTTTCCTGTAAAAGAACAATATTGAGATGCCTGCTCATTTCTAACCCCTGGTGTAGTCAGGAAAAGAAAAAAAAATACCCATGGTTTATTTCAGGAGCCCCAGTGGTGTCTGGATTTCCTGTGCCGTCTGTTTGTGTTCAGGTTTGGTCATGTTTGACATCTTGATGGAGCTGGAGGAAATGGTATTTGGAGGTAGGAGGGTCAAACAGAGCTCAAATCCTTGTCATGTGGACGTTATTAGGTTGGGGTGAGAACCGAGTGGGGTCCTTTCTTTCGTTCTTTTTTTCGCTCGATGAAAGCTACTTTAAAATAAGACTCTTCAGAACAGAGCAGATTCGTTACAGATAAAGAGGCTCTACTTTTAATAAGTGGTCTTTTCCCACATTTAGGAAGAAACCCCAGTGTTAGGCATGGAGAGGACTTTCAGATCCCACAAGGGATGGCTGGAATCCTCATATAACCGTGTATGTAGTGCTCTTCAGGACGGTTTCTTATGACTGCATGGAGCAGAAACTGTGTGCATTGAATAAATGATCAGTCAAAATCCAACATGGATGGAGATGTGTTAAAAAAAAAATACAAATAGACGTGTTTTTCTATAGAAGATGTGAGCTTTCAGGCATGGCGATGCACTGAAAACTCCATCCATCCAATTGCCATCTACAGTAAACATTTTATCTTGGCTGGAGTTGTCAACTACTGCTGCAAACTGTAAACTCCAGACCAAACAGTTTGCATCTCTCCTGGGGTTTGAATGGTAAAAAATGGACGTTAAAGCCCAATGTCTTGATATTCCGTATTTTCCGGACCATAAGCCGCTATTTTTTTCCCACGCTTTAAACCTCGCGGCTTGAACAACGAAGCGGCTAATTTATGGATATTTCCTGGGTTTTTCCCGGTTTCATGCCCCCTAACAGCCCCATAACATTAGACCAATGAAATTGCCGAACGGGTTCAGGTGAACCAATGAAACTCTTTATATTAAATCAGATGCGCTCCCACTGAATCGGGCCGCACCACATCATAAATATGGATGAGGTTCCTCTGACGTTTGACCTGCCACTCACTCGGACTGTCTACAGGAAATGCGAATCATTCGTCACGCTGAAAACAACCGGGCATGAAAACACACTTCACCTGTGTTCTGAGCTGCACGGCATCGGGAGAAAAGATTCACCGATGGTGATTTTTAAACGCACGACGATGCCAAAAGAAAAACTCTTGAGAGAAATAGTTGTGAAAGGAAGGAGGAAGACAGTGAACAATGACTTCCTTGGTAGGCTGCTGTTTAGATACAAGCCGTGTCACAGACACTGTCTTTCATTAAAGCCTGTGTAAAGTTCATTAGTTTCAGTGTAGCTTATAGACAGGCTTATAGACAGGTGCAGCGTATTTATGTTCAAAATAAAAATCTTTGTCAAATTCAGTGGGTGCGGCTTATATTTGGGTGCGTTTAATAGTCCGGTAATTACGGTAAATCTAATTCCTTTCACGTCTTCTTTTATGCTGAGAGTGCACAAACATTTGCACCTGACTGTTTGACATAACGGAATGCTCGATCCAGGGAACGCTCACACACGCAGGAAAAATTAAAGTCCCAGTCAGCCATAAAAGTATGCAAGAATGGACATTCAGAGCCGCTTTGTCTCCTTCAGTGCCTTCATTCTTCACCCTTGTGCCGGTATGCAGGACAGGTCGAAGTGGTGTTGACATGATTTCATGCTGACCAGCCAGGTGCAGTCCTCCTTCACCTCTACTGAATCTTGAGGGGTTTTTTTGTATAGAATCATCTCTTAAAAGGGTTATTTTATAATCTTATGAAAGGAGCACAAGCTCCCAGTGTTCGCTTTCACACAAGCGCAGTGTTTATAAAGTGTTCGTTAAACCAAAGTTTTAAATCCACTTCTCCTGGCAACTAAGCCTCATTTATACTTTGAAGATAATCGTTGGCGTGCCCTTTAGTCGTTTATGGTTTGTGATGAGTCACTGTGTCTCCAGTCAGTTGCTAATTGTAGAAGTGTAGATCTTAACAACTAAACATCTTGCTGCTTATAGAAAATGTTTTTTCTTTGGGCTGCAACCAACAACTATTTAGATTACCCATTAATCGGACAAATATTTCTTTTAATTAATCGAATAAAAAAAAGTAAAACATTTTAATTCGATGTTTTGCATATTATTACTATATAAAGGTGTAATGATCTTTTATAAGCTTTAAAATGGCCAAATTAGTAGCTCCTTGTTGAGGAGTGCATGGGGATTTTTTCTCCTTGAACAAATTCACTCATGCTGGGTTGTCTTTCTGTAAAAAAAAAAATAAAATAAAATAAAATGAAACGAACAAAAAAAAAACAGCATTTGAGTATGCAAGTCGAAGCAATTCGTGCAAGTCAACATTTGTATTGTTTTTAACGATCGTTGCTGATAGCATGTTGACAACCGCGCTAGAAAACTCAATACGGAATGTAATACAACACGGTTTTGACATTTCTGTTTGGGGGGAAAAAAGACATTTTGTTGTGGAGACATGGGCATCTAGAATATTTAATTAATGTATTCATTTAATTTAATGATATCATTATTAATTTAATTTATTCTGTTCAATAGGATCGAGATCAGAGCTTTATAGCAGGAGATCTTCCACTCCATCCCATGTAAAGCAGATCTTCATAAAGCTAACTTTGTCCACAGAGGTATTGTCATGCTGGAACAGGATTAGGTCTGATAGTTCGAATGATTGGAAAAATGTAACGCTACCGTGTCCGAAGGCACCCTGTACAATTGTGTGCCTCCAAACGTGTGCAAACAGTTTGTGGAAGAACCACATATGGCTGGAGAAAATCAGGTGTCCCAATACTCCCAGCACAGCATATTATTATGTATTGATTCGAGACATGGCTCATGAAATGATGGAGGCGGTCGTTTAGTGGTTAAGGCATTGGACTTCGGATCCAAAGGTCCTTAATTCAAATCCCAGCTACACAAAGCCATTCCTGGGCCCCTGAGCAATAGCTGCTCCGTTGTGAGATTAAAGTCGTTCTGGGTAAAGGCTTCTTCCAAACGCCATAAATGTAAACTGATCCTGCCTGGGTATTAAACAGTACATTCAGAATATGGAATGTAGGATCTTCATCATAAAACAATGAAACCCAGCAGCAGCTGTTGTGAGCAGGTTCGTTGAAAAATCTTTAATCTCTTTAATGAGAGGAAATTTGGATTTTAAGTGCAAGTGTGTAAGACCTCATGGTATCTTTGATGATTTCAGCCTACCTGTAAATGGTGTTCTTTATTGGCAGTAATGTAGGAGCTTTTGTTTGCTAGCTTTTATCCAGATTAAAAGATACTATTGTCGGATTGTTCATCAAATCCCAGGGGAAATTCTGCAGCCACTGCAGGTTATATTGTAGCCTTGGAAGTAAAAAAGATAATCTTATTTAAAGATAATCGGAAAAAAAATTATTCTTGTTTTTTCGGGACTTTATTGATAATGATAATTAGACAATATTTTGCTGTGTTTTATTGGGCGGGACTACTGTGGTCAGTTTACAGCAGTGATCTGTCTAATTTGAATTGTTTTTTATTTTATGAGCATTTTCTACCTTTTATGAAGCTGTTTTTTCCCTAAAAGTGTGCATCTTTTGGATAAAATTCTTACAATCAATGTCAATTAAATATTTTACATTAAATATTTAACAATATAAACATTAAATGTCAAATAAATTAAAAGAATAACTACACATTTTGGCCTTTACCAAGCAAATAAAATCAGTATTATATAACATAATATAATAGAATATATGAAAATATAATAGAATATACATTTTATAATTTTTTTTTAATAGCTGATCTTTGGAGAAAGAAAGAAAACTAATTAAGTCTATGAAATTATTTAAATGTTCAGGAATTTGTTTTGGTGACCGAAGCTTCCAGTTGCGCATTTTCATAAAAGATTAATAAAATTCAAAAGAAATAAAATAAGATTAAATAAGGGGTCTTGCACATTTTTATTATTAAAATAAATAAATAAATAAGAGGAACTATTGCACCAAAAATAATAAATAAAAAGTGGAATTGCACCTGTAATTTTCTTGCACAATGAGTTTAAATGGATTAAAATTAAAATGCTTCTATATCTTGAATTTTGTGATCGTTCTAAACGCGTTTTAACATGACTCGACTGAATCATGCAGTGAAAGAACGCGCTCTAAACAACAATCACGATATCAGCATAGACGATGAATATCGTACGCCACTAATCTTAGCATATTTATACTTTTTATCCATTAAATCGTCATTTATTTTAATTCATTTCAACTAAAATCAATTCATCACACTTTCAGACAGGCAGGGACCATGATGTTTACTAATGCTCGTCTTCTCAAGTGTAAATCAGGCTTCAAGTTCCTCGGCTGGCTGCTCCTCAGCTCCCCCATTCCTTTCCACAATGGTGAAATGTGATGAAGGACTTTTGGCCTCATGCTTATTGAATGTGTTGCTCTGTGGGAACTCGCGCCTTCATTTCCCATTCACCTCACACGCCGGCTCTGTCCCAGCATGGGCCGTGCCTTCTGGAGCTGGACTGACTGGTGGCTTTATGTGCCAATGAGCAGTGTCCGGATGAATGAAGGATCCACGCCGCAGGGGGGAAAAGCGTGCAGAGAAGCCACGGATTACAGTTTCGAGACGCCCGTCATTTTATAGGGTCGCAAAATTTCGGAAATTTTCAAGGTCGGAAACTTTCCATAGGAATGAATGGAAATAAACTGTACAAAATTGCAGGTTAGCCTATAACGGAGAACTTTAATGTAAAAAATCTTGCAAGATAATTTTAGTGAAAACAACCAGATTTAATAGAATTACATTTCTACCTGCACATTCATCAACCACATGCACACTTACTGCAGGGTTCCTGAGGCCACGCCCCCTACATTACATATAACATTATATTATATTATATCATTTCTCAAATCCTGCACACAAAATAACATAAACAAAATGTCCTTTGAGCGAGTTTTCACTTAAATGGCATAAATATTACATCAACTTAAACTTTAAACTTCTTTGTGCTGTGTGGAAGTTGTTGTGCAACAAAATTATACTAACAATTAAATCAAAAATGTTTTTTTTTATCTGTATTAGTTTGCATGAATGTCAGCTTATGACCAATGTTTATATTTATCTTTGTATATGATACAGTTTATATACATTTTCCCAAATTTCTATTAAATTCCTCTAAATTTGCATAAAATCCTGGTCATTTCAAGAATTCATTTCCAAAATTCCCATAGACATTTTCCGGGAATTTTCCGTCCCTTTGGAACACCAAGTCTTTTACCTTTTTTTTCTTTTGGAAAATGACCATGCTAATCTGGTCCATTTGTTTAATGCCGTATTTCATCTTCTAGCATAGCACATAGCACTTGGTGTTAATCTTTATTAACTTCTATAAATGTGGTATCAGTCAGCACATGGAGGCTGAGAGGTCATCAGGTCCTGGGCAATATAGAGAGCTCAGAACACCTGTTTATCTCCATCATCATCATACTTTAGCCGACTGAAGAAGCCGACTACACTCAAAGCCACCTGTAGTTGGAAAGGTCAGAATTTAAGGACGAGGGGTGATGATATTGCTTGGTGTAGATCCCTATAAAAGAGAAACTCGTATCCTGGCCTGTGTGTCTACAGTCCACCTGCACAGCTGACCTTCAAAACACGGAGCAAAT
This sequence comes from Silurus meridionalis, assembly GCF_014805685.1. NCBI lineage: Eukaryota > Metazoa > Chordata > Actinopteri > Siluriformes > Siluridae > Silurus > Silurus meridionalis. The sequence goes on from NC_060892.1 coordinate 2,269,314, forward strand.
GGAGAGTGCTGTTCCTGGCAGGGAGGAGCTCTTACTTCTTATTTACCCTCTGTCCAATGATTTGATAGGATAGCATCACGGTTCTGAAGGAACTGTGTTTCATTTAAATCTGTACCACATCGTGTTTGTATATCGCTGACATTGCAACAAATCGCTTGACTTTTAATTAGTTTATTTAAGTGCTTATACTGAACGGGGGCCATTACTTATCCCTGGGAATGCTGGGTAAAAGTCAGGAATGCACTCTGAATGGGAGGCCATTGATTGCAGGACACCATACACACACACACACACACACACACACACACACACACACACACACACACACACACACACACACATTCAAACTTGGGAATATTTTAGTAAAACCAGTCCACCTACTATTAAGTTTTTTTAGATGAAATTAAATCCACAAATACACAAACCATGTAGTTAAAGTAAAAACCCACTCAGTAAAATGTGATTCCAGTAAAAGTGTCCCTTTAAACTTTCACTTGAGTAAAAGTACCAAAGTTTTTGCCTTCAAATGTACTTAAGTATCCAAAGTGCTATGATTTATTATAACTATAATGTTCTTATCATTTTTATCACAAGATTCTTTACTTAATCACCTCAGTTTATGTAAAAAGACTCGAATGTGACTTTCAGCACACTGATCTATTAATAGAATGATATTAATGACTCAAACACTGATTGATTTCTATTATAATGATCATGAACCCAAAACCTTTTTTTCTACTACTTCAAAAAAATCACGTAAATAATCCCACGTGTGTTGTGGTGAGTTCTTGTCTGGAGTTTCTTCATCATTAATTCCTCTATAAATGTTCTGCTTGCTGTTGAACTGATGCTGAACTGTATGTTGGTGATCAGTAGATGCACCAAGCGCCGATCAGAAGGAGTTTAAAGTAGATCGATCCTGATTGGTGACTCAGTGCGTGTTTGACTAGTTACGTTTTCATCCTCGTACATTGAAATGTAGTGAAGTTAAAGTAAAGGCCCCTAGTAAAGTTAAATACTTTTGTACAGTAATGAATTACATTTACTTCCTTGCTGTCACTGAGGAAAACAGGGAGAACATGTAAACCTATACACAGTCAGTAAACAACCATTCCAGCCTATTTCTAGCTTAATCTGAACTTTCCTTTTCTCCTCTAAAGCCAAATCTCACCTGTGTCACAAAGATGTAGTACACAAGACGTATCACAAAGTGCTTCCTTTCCACGTTCTTTCCCACGATAGTAAAGCATGTGGCTGTTCTGTGAGGCTTGGACGGGGTTTCTCAGGCCAATACCAGTGGCTTCTGGTCTCATTCATAGCAACAGATGGAACTCATAAGATGGTTAATGTCATTACTGTGCTTTCCACGTGTGCTGCTGATTTAATTAGCCGCTAATCTTCACAATGACACTTTCACTGAACAAAAAGTCCACCAAGGCACGATATTTCTTTGACACTTGAATCTTGAGGTCAACCGATTGTGGATTTTACCAATTCCGATAGCTAGGTTGGATCATATTTACCAATAGCTGAATAATCAACTGATACTGGATAAAAAAACAACATAAAACTTGATGTAATATAGAACTATAGAACTTTATTACAAAAATTAAAAAAAAGTACTGAATCATATAAATGTGCTAAATGAAATAAATGTGAATTAATGAATGAATATAATTATATAATTTATTCATTATATTTAATAAAAATAATATAATGCTCTCCATGCAGCGCACAGTCTCGTGTGTAAAAACAAACAGCACGTAGTGTCAGTGATTCGCCTCTAGAGGCCGCCCTCGTAATGACAGGATGCTGCCAAAAATTGCTGCTAGCTGATAGATCCAGCAATCAACTGTTGATGAATCGGTCGACCTCTTCTTGCATCTACGCTTTTTTACACGTAACATTTTTCCTGTAGTGTATGATTGTAAGGATGTTTATTTTATCCTGGTCCTAATTACTTTCTGCTCTCCGTTTCCTCTCAGCGTTTTGCGTCGAGTCTGCGTCCTTCTATTTCACCAAGGAGCCCAAATCCCAGGATGCACTGCACGGACGCAGTGCCATGTTGCGGTGCGAGGTAAACGATCCCAGCGGCGTCACGTACTCCTGGCTTCACAACCGCCAGCCCGTTTCTGACACGGAGCGGCGCTTTCAGGAAGGAGGCAACCTAAAGTTCACCGCCATCAACCGAACCCTGGATTCCGGAAACTTCCAGTGTGTGGCTGTCAAAAGCTCAACAGGAGAAAAGGAGAACACAAGTGAAGCCAGTTTCAACATTAAATGTAAGTTCATGCTTTCAAAAAATAATTTCCTCAGCCGCAAATGTTTGTGACCTGCATCCGGATCCGGTGTTAGTCTGCCGCCACATTAAACCGCACCATGTTGGTCTATAAAAGCACACGTGTAAACCATTGGTGAGGTTTTTTCCTCCACCCCACCCCTTCACCACTTTGGCTCCTCAGTAAACCAAACAGCGGCGGCTTGAGAGAAAGTTATTCTGGGCCACTAAAGGGGGCACACAAAGCTCCCCTTTATACGTCTCGCCAAGAGTAATTGCTTGAGATGCAGCAGCTCAGCACTTGTGATGGAGAACGTTGAAGGTCAGCTGAAAAGTATTTGCACTGAAGGTGTGAAACATGACCAGATGCTCTCACACAGGTTTAAAAAAAAGTTTAGAATGAAGTTTTTGTTGGTTTTTTTTTAATCTCCTCTGCTTTGTGTCTCCTGTAGGGTTGGAAAGTGGTGAAGTGGTTCTGCAGAGTCCGGCCTCAGAAGCAGAGATCAAGAGTTCCTCACCCGTGATCTTGCTCTGTAACCTTGACGGACACCCGCGGTGAGAATGTTTATATCTATGGAGTCATTTTATTTGTTTAGTAGTGTAGTAAAGTGAATTGAGGATCGAGGTCTTGTCCATCAGAGATGTTTTTTCCAAGGAAAAGATCTGGAATACAGGCAAAATGACTAATCCAAAATCCAGATATTTTCCATAAGCTTGAAATTAGTCAAATATATCTTGAAGTACACCATATGGGCAAAAGCAGTGCGACTCCTGATTTTCCCAGTCATATGTTGATCTTCACACAAAGTTGGAGCCACGCAATTGTGTTGGATGCTGCACGAAATTTTATTTACTTAAACTGGGAGACCCGAACCTGTTCCAGCATGACAATACCCCTGTGCACAATCCATCTCTTAATGGAGATATGGTTTCCATGGTTGGGAATGGAAGTTCTTGAGTTCTTGAGTGGCCTGCTAAAGCATCTGATCTCAACCCTATTGAACAGGATGGATGTGAATGCGGACCTTCCTCCTCATTCACAGCAGTACCTGACTTTACTTGACCCCTTTGGCTGAATGAATCTCCACAAATCTCCACAAAATCTAGTCTTCCCAGAAGAGTGGCTGATTTTACAACAGCAAATACATCACTGGGAAAGAAGGAGCTAAAAGTATTTGAAATTAAAATTATTTTAGTACATCGCATGAAACAAGTTTTTTTTTTTCTACTTCAAGCACGTGGTTGTTCACCTGGAATCAGTGAGAACATCACCACTGACCCAAATGCAGTTGTTTTTTTGTTTCTACTGGTTGTAATGGGAATTTTAGTGCGAAGGATCCACACTGATGCGCCTCAACGATCTTCTTCTGAATCCTGCAGGCCGACAAATCGCTGGTACAGAGACGGAGTGCTTCTAGCAGAGAAGAGTCACAAGATCAACAATAAAGAGCGAACGCTGACCCTCCCCAGCGCCAGTCCTGAAGATAACGGCGCCTACTACTGCTGTGCCAAAAATGCTGCGGGCCAAGTGTGCAGCAGCTCCAACTTCACCCTCAACATCATAGGTGCGGATTTATTTTTAACATTAGTGTAGATTTTCACTGTTGCAGGTTCTTCTGTCCTTACACACATTTGTAATGTCTCCTGTGGTAGACAAGAGTTACCCCCAACCCGTGGTGAAGCCCGAGGATCTGGTGGTGCTGAGAAACGAGGAGGCGTATTTCCACTGCCAGTTCACGGCGGAGCCGCAGCCCACCGTCGAATGGTTCCACGATAATGAGCCGATCGCCAACAAGAGTCGGTGTGTGTCGCTGAGATGAAAAATTACTCCTGGTTTGCTTTATGTTCGTGGTGTGTGTGTTTGCTAACCCTTGTTGTCTCCACAGTGTGTTTTTGCTCAACAACGGCTCGCTCTTCATCAGCCAGGTGAAGCAGCGGAACACCGGCCGCTACAGGTGTGTGGCTCAAGGTGTCCTGGGGCAGCGTGTCCCCCTGGAGGCTGTTCTGAGAATAGCAGGTGAATCATACGCTAGACTTGACATAAATATACAAAAAAGTATAATGTAAAATTGTTGGCCTGAAAACGTCTTAAATTCGCCTTAAAGGTCTTAAATATTTTTAAACAAGACGTAATTTTTCGATGTCCATGTAACGCTACCTTTAATGCTCATTGAAATGCTTTTGCAGCTCTTTTTTTTGTTTGTTTTTGTTTCTTCGTTTCCGTGGTGTCGCAGTTCTTTTGTTTCGCTGGTCCAAATATAATTCGCTGTATTACGACTAGAAATGAGACTAACCTGCAACAGCCAATTAGCTTTCTGTTGCAAATCTCTCGGATTGTACCAAAGACATAAAACGGATTTAATTTTCCAGTTCCAGATAAAAGTGCAAGATTATCAAATCATTAATGTTGTGCTATAGGTCTTAAATTTAAATATTAATGAAACCCCGAATCATCATCATCATCATTATAATAAATAATGAATAGTCTAGTTTATGTAGTTAGAAAAATCTAACCTTCATCCTTCTTCATGATCATCCCTCTGGCAGAAATCGATGAAATGCCTCCTCGACAGTCTCGTGTCTTCAGGGCCAGCTCTCTGGAGCGGGTCCCCTGCCGACCCCTCGCGCTCATCCTGAGCCCGAGGTGTGGTGGGAGCGAGAGGGTCAGCGTCTGCCCACTGAAGGGCGTGTGTTCCAGGACGGTCTGGATCTGGTCTTCAGCCCGACGCGTGCCGAAGACTCTGGCATCTACACGTGTTTCGCCCAGAATAAAGCTGGACAGAGGAAACAGGAGCTCACGGTTACTGTGGCCAGTCAGTAGGATTTCATCTGTCTTACATCTGTATTTTATTCGGACGTATTTCAGCTTTCCGTTAACGTTCCTTTAACACTTTTATTGCTCATCAGCGCGACCTGAATGGGTGCAGAAGCCAGATACAGATAGCCAGCTGGAAGAGGGGCATGCTGGGTATTTACACTGTTACACCCGTGCCACACCTGACCCTGAGGTCACGTGGTATCGCAACATGCAGCCGATCAGTGCCGAGGTGAGTGGAAGCGTACGTTTCTTACATCCTAAAGCCAGTGGGAGAGTCTGTACAGTTTGCGATTGACATTTTGATGCATAGCCAACGATATATTAAAGATGCACATGAATCATTCATCGTTCCGATGCGATACGGTTCACCCCATTTCGATTCGACACAATGCAATACGATGCAATGGAAAAATATGATTCTGTGCAGTTCAATATGGTGCACAGAGGTAATTTCTTTTCTTCAGTTCAGACAGACTGCAGACCATCAATTTACTATCAGTTTAGTTCTAACGCATGGGCCTTCTGCAAAAAACGAGACTTTGTAGAGCAAAAATAAAATTCAATTAAACCAGAGGTTCTTTTCCTGTTGTGTCTGCAAGAAGTTACAGCTCTACCTCTGCCATGTTAATCTGTATTCTACGTGACTCTCAGGACACGCCCCAGTCCTAGTAGCGTTGTGATACGTCATATTCATGTAGCAGCAGCGGTGCTGAGAGGACGCGCCTGAGAAACAGTTCAGCGAAGAGAAATCGATCCACAGATCAAATATTGGTCACAAATAATGGCACTTTTCCTAAATAATAAAAGTAAAGGGCACCTACTAATAATGATATATAAATAAGTCATTTTTTTACTGACACAAATATGTTTATTAATGCAAAATATTGCATTGCGATACAAATGCCAACTTGTATCTGATGCACACTTTTTTCAATCGAAGCATCACCAGTCGTTAACTTTTTGCCAATGCGCCGATGTGAATCTGTGACTCACCGTCCAAAATACAGATACATGGACTTTTTTGGACTTTTGCTTGTGTATATAATAAATGTCATGTCATCAGAATGCAGCTTCCAAATAACAGGCAGCATTTGAGGCATCATGAGAACAAACTTGTCCCATTCAGTTGGGTTCTTTATTGGGCCGTGTTTCCTTCTCAGAGTAAACAATACAGTAATTCTGTTCGTGTGCAAGTCCACAATCCTGTAATAATCTCTTAACAGATGTCACATGCTCCGAGTTTTGTGTTCTGTAATACTGAATCTGATACTGATGGATACAAAGGCACTAAACTTTCAAGGGATTTGTTTAATAGTAATAACACGTTGATAAGTCTGTATATTTGCTATATCTAATGCACCCTGGTGTGTGTGTGTGTGTGTGTGTGTGACAGGATACCCGTTTTAAGCAATTCCCCAATGGAACTCTGCGTATCAACAGCGTGGAGGTGTACGATGGCCACATGTACACCTGTGAGAGTACAAACGAAGCAGGGAAAATAGTCTCCTACACCCGAGTCACTGTATTGGGTAAGAGTGAGAGTCAGATGGTAAAAAAATCTGTGGCTCCAATTGGTCATTTTATATATTTTGAATACACCGGATCCCATTACACCCCTCCAGCTTGGATCATTTTTCTACCAAAGGCTGCCTTTTATTGCTTCATTTATCTTCAGGGTGTTTTTCATGCTTACATTCTGTACGTTCTGTACCACTCTTCAGAGCGGCTGAAGTTCACCCCGACGCCTCGGTCCTTACAGTGCCAGGAGCTGGATAAGGAGGGCAGTATGCAGTGTTCTGCCAAGGGCCGCCTGCCTCCCACTATCCGCTGGACGAAAGCTGGTGTGTACCTGCAAACATAACAAAGACCCAATGTTCTGTCTGTTCACTAATTTCCATAAATTCATTCATTTATCTGCGTTTTATTTCTTGCGTACGCTCAAAAAAGCTTCCAAGCCCTCGAACGGCCACAACATTCAACACCTCTCTTTGTAGAACCCACCCGAAGAACCAATGCGCTGGTTTCATCTACAGTATAAGGAATAAAATATTCTTGTAAATTAAATGAAAAGAATGCTGAGCGAGCAGCACTTTGAATAATAAAAAGGGTAAGGCGTGTGGTGTTTCTGATCTGCTCATGAGAATGAAGATAGGAGATGAAGAAGTGATGGGTCACTTGGGGCGGACGCTATATCCGTATTAACGTGACCACCGGCATTACGTTGTGCCATGATATGGATTATTGCTATACCGTGGATACCGTTACATATTCATGAAATCTAAATTTGCATTTATATTAATTTTCTACAATACAGTGAATGAGATCTTAATCATATCCACATGCAAACCCCCAAATTCCAGTGTGTAAGAGAGAAAGTTGGAATGATGTTTCCATTGTGTGTAAAGGGTCAATGAGCAGATTGTTATGAAGCAGTGAAGCGTGTCGGTCCAGCAGCAGCTGCTGTAGAAAGTGTGTGTGTGTGTGTGTGTGTGTGTGTGTGTGTGTGGGTGTGTGTTGGCAGGGTTGTAATGGCATGTAAGATGATTATGTGAATGTTTGTGGTGCCCCCTGCAGACGGCACTGAGATCCCAGCGTGGGTGGAGAAGAATGGAGGCACACTGCACTTCTCCAAAGTGACTCGGGCAGATGCAGGGAACTACACCTGTGTGGCCTCCAACAGCTTGCAGGGAGAGATCCGTGCTGTGGTCCAGCTCACTGTCGCAGGTAAAATACAGCATTACACACACACATATACACACACACACACACACACACACACACACACAAATCTTTTCATTATAATACCTAATGAGCCTGTGGTGAAGGAAGAACTGCCTGAGACTTCATGAGGAAGAAACCTTGAGAGGAACCAGACACAAAGGGAACCCATCCTCAGCACCTCATTAAAATTCCATCATTCTGGAGTTGTACTGTTTAGTGATGGATGCTTAGATGCAGAACTGTTTATGCAACCTCAAGAGCACATTGTAGCAGACTGTTGATATTAATTCCAGTCCAGATCCTTCCACAAAGTTCTTGAGCTGCTCAGGAACTTCATGGATCTTTTAGGCTGTTGATGTGGACCCATCCTCACACAGCGTGATCTCCAATTGAGGAGAACCTCATTCAGAGGAAGGGAGTTGGGGTGAGTCAGGAAGATCAGAAGAAAAGAGAGGGACAGGGTCGAATTGAATGTTTGTTTTAATAAAATTACAGTTTCAGGTGGCTCTGTATCTCATGTATCTTCATTGAACCAAATATAGGAAATTTGATAAACAAATGAACTAATGGCCACATACTGTAAAGTCCCACTTTCTTCAACCATATATGAACCGTTTCCTGTTCATCTAAATCCATCCGTCTTCCTCACACTGTTCAAATGTCCTAATGAAAGAACCATGTGTTTGTCTTTGACCTGGTGTTTACATGTCAGAAGGTTCCAGGAGGAAATACCATCAAAATGACAACCAAAGTGATGGATAATTGCTGTACATGAATGTTTTCCCTATCGGTTAGACACAAGTATCTCCTGAAAAGTAACAAACTTCTTCAGCAATTTTGTTGGATTGGACCACATGAACCAGCCTACGCTCCTCGCGTGCATTAACGAGCCTCGGCCGCCTACGACCCTGTCGCCGGTTCGCCACTGTTCCTTCCTTGGAGCACTTTTGATAGATAGTACTTTTGGAGACGCTCTGACCCAGTCGTCTAGACGTCACAATTTGTCTTATGCTCGCCCATTTTTCCTGCTTCCAACGCATCAACTTTGAGGACAAAATGTTCACTTGGTGCCTAATAAATAAATAAATCCACCCACTAACAGGTGCCATGATGAAGAGATCCTCAGTGTTCTTCACGTCACTGCTCATAATGTTATAGGTGTATCTTATCTTACACATCTATCTGAATGTAAATCTAAAATGTTAGAAAGCATGTTATCAGTGTGCGCTGGTGTATAAGAGGAACAAAACAGTAGTACAGCAGTAAAGGAAACATGTAAAAGCATGTCCTGAAGTGTTTTATTCCTTCTCTAGACAGCAGTCACGCAAGTATTACAAGACACGTGAGCTGTTTTCATGGCAACAAGTCGCGATGTTCTAAAGCTGTGAATTTGCTGCTTCCAAGCACTTTTTGTGGATTAATTGGTGATCATTTAGACTAGACTTAAGACCCGTGTCATGTCATGAACCCATGTTCTGTTTCTTTAGTGTACGTGTCGTTCAAGCTGAAGCCCGAGAACACTACCGTGTATCAGGGACACACTGCCGTGCTGCACTGCCAAGCCACAGGAGATCCTTCACCCATCATCCAGTGGAAAAAGAAAGACAAATTCCTCGAGTCCAACAAGAGCAGGTAAAAATAATCCCTGTTTTGTGATGACTCATCCATTACTAATGAATTAGATGAAATCTATACATATATAACAAAAGTTTGTGGACACATTTTGAGCAGCCACACTGACTTTCTATTTGCTCGTATAATAAGCTCCTCTCATTCAGACACAAGGGTCTTGATAAAGTCAGGAACTTTTGTTGATCGATTGCAAAAATAATTCACGTGCTTTCTCCTGTGTGTGTGTGTGTGTGTGTGTGTGTGTGTGTGTGTGTGTGTGTGTGTGTGTGTGTGTGTGTGTGATAAAGGTTCCAGACGATGCCCAATGGCTCTCTGGTTATTCAAGAAGTCAGTACGGAGGACACGGGCAGGTACACCTGCATTGCTGGGAACAGCTGCAACATCGCCCACACATCTGCAGAGCTCTACGTCGTGGGTGAGTTCAAGCTGAGGGACAGCGTTCATGGATTTCTAGAATTTCCAGTAACCCGGTACCAAGCGTCGTCCGAGGTCCGAGGCCAGAGTGAGGGTTCAGCTGCTGGATATTACGGCTGGAAACGGTTCACTATTCCTCATATTTTGAAAAAGTAGTCGATGAGTCGCCTTTTCCAAAGCCGATTGAGAAGAAATCATATAAATCCGTGCAATAAATGTGCAAAATATCAGATCTGTGTGGGTCATGAGACACTATGGCTCAATGTACCTGCTCTTACTGTGTACTTGTTCAAAGGTGTTTGGACACCTGACCATAAGATTGGGCTTCTTTTTGAACATCCCATTCCACATTGAGTCTCCATTTGCTTTTATTATAAGCTTCATTCTTCTGGAAAGATGTTCCATTAGATTTTGTTGAGATTTCTTTACTCACAAGGGCGTTAGAAAAGTCAGGTACTGGTGTAGGTGTGACATGAGGAGGCCTGGGGTGCAGTGCAGTGTTCACATTCATCATAAAACAATAGGGCTGGAGCTCTGTAGCAAGAGATGTTCCACATCTTCCAACCCATGTAAAGCAGATCTTCATGGAGCTGGATTTGTGCACAGGGGCATTGTCATGCTGAAATGGGTTTAGGGAAGAACAGGAAGTGGTAGTGATTAAGGCATTGGATTCAGGATCATCGTTCAGAAGGTCACAAGTTCAAATCCCAGCATTACCAAGAGGCCATTGCTGGGCCCTTGAGCAAGGCCCTTATCCCTCACCTTCTGTAAGTCGATCTGAAGAAGGGCATCTGCGAAATGGCATTAATACAAGAACCACATACGAGGTGGTATCAAAAGGTTTGGAGACGAGAAACACCAAAAGATGGCAGCACAAGGCTGCACACACAGTCGCGGAGAGCACCGAAACTTGGAGGTACTGGAGAGACGAAGCGACAGTCTTTGCAGTGGAAAAGCCCATCATCTCCACGACCGAAAAGTGCATGCTCATAGTTTTTTCTTTCTTTTTCATGTCATCGAAAACCGTCAATAGCGAGTTCTATTGGCAGTTTTTTAAACGTCTGAGGGAGGACATTCAGCAAAAACGTAAACCTTTGATACCACCCTAATGGGTGAAAAAGGCGGGTATCCGAATACCATCGGCCATATGGGGGGATTCATTTTGGCATGATATTAAATGATTAAATGATTCGTTAATGAAAGATTTTCTCCTGCTTCTAATGCATCCAACATGCAGCCTGCATTACTCGACTGTCTCTATTCGTTTGGTTGATTTGTCTCTGAAACACTGAATACATTGTTGTGTCGTGTGTGTTTGTGGTTGTAGAGAAACCAGTGCACCACACGCTGGCAGACGAAGAGAAAGCTCCGTACAAGATGATCCAGACGGTCGGGCTGTCTGTGGGCGCTGCTGTCGCTTACATCATCGTCGTCCTCGGCCTCATGTTCTACTGCAAGCAAAGACGCAAAGCCAAGAGGCTGCAGAAGAGCCAGGACAAAGACGAGCCCGAGATGGAGTGTCTCAATGGTGTGTGTTTGTGCTCGTATACAAAGTCTTATCGTTTCTTGTCACGTGATTTATAAAGAAATAATCCAATGTGTTTCCCCTTTAGTTCTGGTATTGTTTTGGTACATTTATTATATCAATGGAAAGTCCTTAGAAATACACAATATGGACAAAAGCACTGGGACAACTGACATTTCCAGCGATATGTGGTTCTTCCACAAACTGTTACCATAAAGTTGGAGGGACATCTACACTATAGAGCGACTAAAACGATCTCTGCATTAGAATCAGTTTAGAAGTTTCCTAATTTTTCTCCTACAGGAGGGGCAGGGCAGCAGAACGGACAGACCACTGCTGAGATCCAGGAGGAAGTGCCGCTGAACACCATGTCGTCGTCCTCTTCTGGGAACCACAAGCGCAACAGCACGCAAGACAAGCTGCAGTTTGCTCGCACCAGCCTCCACGCCATCACAACGCTGGGTATTGGCTCGAAACCTCTCTCCCTCAAATCAGATCAGATACGGCAAGAAGCATCGTGCCAAAGTGCCAAAAACAAAAAAACATTGTGTGATGATCGTGTGATCGTGTTGTTCCTCAGGTAAAGGAGAGTTCGGGAGGTTCTCCTGGCCAAGGTGAAGAGCGGTGCGGACGACGAAGAAACGGCGGTCCTGGTGAAGAGTTTGCAGGCCAAAGACGAACAGGTGCAGACGGAATTCCGGCGGGAATGCGAGATGTTCGCCAAACTCGGCCACCCGAACATCACGCGTCTGCTGGGCGTGTGCAGAGAAGCAGAGCCGTACTACATGATCCTGGAATATGCTGACATGGTGAGTTTTTCTTCATGGATTCACACTCCACTGCTATAAGCTTGAGCAAGACCCTTAACCCTTTCTGACCCAGGAGTGAATCAGCATGCTGCGCTGACCTCAACTTCCTAACAAGCTGAGGTTGGCCTGATTGGCCTGCCATGGAGCTCTGACCTCATCCCTATTAAACAGGATGAATGTGAATGCTGACTGCACCTCAGACCTTCTCACCTCACCTACATCAGTACCTGACTTTACTAACCCCCCTGTGGCTGAATGAATCTCCACAAAATCTAGTGAAACATCTTCCCAGAAGAGTGGAGGGAATTATAACAGCAAATGGGGGCTAATTGTGGAAAGGGAAAGGGGTCAAAAAGCAGCACATACCACTCTTATGCATGTTTTTCACACCTAGGCCTGTTAATACACCTCATAATACCATTATTATGAAGCCACAGGGATTTCTGGGGATTTGAAATAAAGACAAATTATATGTTTGCCTTCAGGACAACGAAGACGCCAACGTTCTTGTACCCCTGCTAGACGGCCTCGGTATGGCCAATCAAAATGTGAGGCAGCAGGTTCATTCTCATGTATTTGGATCTACAGGAGCTGATTTCTGTAGACCTCCTGATTGGATAGAAACTCTTACGTAAACTTGTTATTGGGAATAACTTGATACATTATCATGGGTGAAAATGGATTAAAACGTGACTCAGTGATTCTCAGCGGCTCAGTTTAGGCCAGAAGCAGTGCATCACATCGAACACATCTAACTGGGTTCTGTCTTCCTTAGGGTGACCTGAAACAGTACCTCAAAATCTCCAAGTGTAAGGATGAAAAGTGAAGGGTCACTCTCTCAGCACCAAGCAGAAGGTAAAACTCTCAGCATACCTGTTGCTTGTTTAAATAGTGGATTATGTGCATAACGGACCACACACAAGGATATAAACAGTGGGTTTTGTGTCTCGTGTGTGTTCCCAGGTGTCGGTGTGTGTGCAGGTTGCTCGGGCGATGGAGTATCTCTCCAACCAGCGCTTCGTCCACAGAGACCTCGCCGCACGCAACTGCCTCATTAGTGCCAAGAGGCAGGTCAAAGTGTCTGCACTGGGGCTCAGCAAGGATGTCTACACCAGGTACACACACACACACACACACACACAGGCTACAAAATGTAACGTTAGATACATTGTTAGATTGGCCATGTTAATAAATCTCCTCAAAAAACAACTGTACATTTAATGATTGTGTGTGTGTGTGTGTGTGTGTGTGTGTGTGTGTGTGTGTGTGTGTGTGTGTGTGTGTGTGTGTGTGTGTGTGTAGTGAGTATTATCATTACCGTCAGGCCTGGATCCCCCTGCGCTGGCTCCCATCCGAGTCTGTGTTCGAGGACGATTTCTCCACGAAGTCGGATGTTTGGGCTTTCGGTGTCCTCATGTGGGAGGTTTTCAGTTTTGGGGAACTTCCATATGCTGAGCTTCCTGACGACAAGGTCCTAGAAGGTAAGAGGGAACGGAAGAATGGAGGAAAGGAAGGAAAAAAAGAGAGGAAGGATGAAATAATAGGAAGAGAAAAGAAATAATAGGAAGGGAAAAATGAAGGAGAAAGAAAAAGAAGGAAGATAGAAAGATGAAGAAGGTTGGAAGAAAGAAAGAAAGAAAGAAAGAAAGAAAGAAAGAAAGAAAGAGGAAGGAAGGAAGGAAGGAAGGAGAAAGAAATGAAGGAAGGAAGGAGAAAGAAAACAGAATGAAGGAGAGAAAACAGAAGGAAGGAAGGGAGAAAGAAAAAGAAGGAAGATAGAAAGATAAAGTAGGTTGGAAAAAGAAAACAGAAGGAAAGAAAAAGAAGGAAGGAGAAAGAAAAGAAAGAGGGAACAAAAAGAAAACAGAAGGAAGGAAGGAAAGACGAAAATGAAGGAAGGAACGCAAAAAAAAAGGAGAACATCAGTAAGGGAAGGAAAAAGGAAAGTAAGAAAGAAGGAAAGAAATGATTCTAAACTGTAGCACACATCTGGAGACACACAATTGTACAGAACATCTTGAACTAGAAGACCCCTAACGATGCCCCTGATCCAAAGCCAGCTCCATGAAGGTATGGGTTGAAGTGGAAGATCTCCTGCTATAGAGCTCTGACCTCAATCCTATTAAACACATGTTGGATGAATTGGAACACTGACTGCACCCCAGTGTTCCTCAAACTACACCTATTCTAATAATTAATGCAGCTTTGGTGGTAGCAGCAGCTGGGATTTGAACTTATGACCCTCCGATCAGTCCAACATCTTAAACACTGAGATCTTCAACACCTATTATGTGAAGTAGATCTTCATGGAGCTGGTTGTATGCAGTGGGGGGGGCCTTATCATGCTGGAACAGCACACCTTCATCTCCACACAATCTAGTGGAACATCTTCCTAGGAGAGTGGAGGTCATTATAGAAGCAAAAAAAGGACTACATGTGGAATGCTCCGAAAGGAGCTTATGGTCTGGTGTACATCTTAGATAAGACTCCAAGAGCTGCTCTCATGGATTACGGCCTTAAAACCTCTTCTTTACTGTGCATTTCAGGTCTTCAGGAAGGAAAGCTGAAGCTGTCTCCTCCACACAGCTGTCCGTCCCGTATCTACAAGCTGATGGTTCGCTGCTGGGCCTCCAGCCCTAAAGACCGAGTGTCCTTCAGCGACATCGTCTCAGCCCTCAGCGACCCTCCGTCTGAGAGCAAAGTGTGAGCGAGGGTCCTCCTCCTACAGGACTTTCACCTCTATAATGTTTAGCTGTTTAGAAGAAGCTCCAGCGTCCTTCTCAAAGGATGAACACACTGCTTCTGAACAAAAAGCTGGGGTGTGTGTGTGTGTGTGTGTGTGTGTGTGTGTGTGTGTTTTTAATTGAGTCTCTTTTCTATCTGATGCTGGAATGAACAAATGCAAGCGTCAAGTCTCCGTCCTGAGCCTGATTCGTGGACGGAAAGCCCATGTGACCTCTCGCTGTCGAGCAGGAAGCGAAAGTTCTCTCACACCAAGTGCATTTCTTTTAAAGACTCTTAAACCCCACGCACTGATCCGTCATTTTTGTATTATAGAAGGATTTGCTCCAGGAACCTCATCACCGATTCAGAAGGTCCTGTTTTTTTTATATATATATTCATATTTGTACTGTACAGAAGGGAACTGTTTATATTCCACATCTTGTTCCTTAGTTAGTTCGTCTTGTTTTTAAAAAAAAATCCACATTAAACCTGGACGTAAAGTGATAAAGGTTATAAACGTGAAAAGACGTGTAAAACGTGCCATCGACGTGATGGAATTTCAGCTCCAGTGCAGAGTAACGATGAAGGATAACCTTATTATACGCTGAACGTCGTGTGTTTGATGTTTTGTTTTATACAGTAGATTTGTTTTCTATTCTCCAATTACTGTTACTGATGTACACTTTTTTTATTTTGATAAAAACCTGGAAAAATAACATTTAAAAAAAAAAATGTGAGCCACAAAATCTGGCATATGAACTGCTGATGATAATAAAGGTTCACTTTTTCACGATGCCGGTCCTCTATTTATTTATTTTGTATAATCAGTGTAAAAGATCTTTCTAGGTTCCTTCAACAGGACCTGAGAAACACGGAGATACAGACACACATACACTGATCAGCATAACATTATGAGCACCTGACTAATATTGTGTTGTGGTTTGTTGCTGCTGAAACAGTTGTCGAGCATCAACAGCATGAACTTCTTCAGCAGTATGAGCTACAGGAGCTCGTCTGTTGGATCGGAACCACACGGACCAGCCTTCGCTCCTCACGTGCGTCGATGATGCTCGGCCACCCACGACCCCTGAGCACTTTTGATAGATACTGACCACTGCAGACCAGGAACATCTCACAAGAGCTGCAGTTTTGGAGACGCTCTGACCCAGTCGTCTAGACGTCACGATTTCTCAAACTCTCTCAAATCCTAACGCTCGCCCATTTTTTTCTGTTTCTAACAACAACTTTGAGGACGAAATGTTCACTCGCTGCCTAATAAATACCACACAATACGCCATAATTAGAGCAGATGGTACTCGTACCACTTTACAGTAAATAAATGGATGAAGGAAGAGATGGGTAGATAGATGAATGGAGAGCTGAATGAAGAAAGGTGGACAGATAGGTAGATGGATGAAGATATGAAGAGATGGATGGATGGATAGATAGATAGCTGGATTGAGAGCTGAATGAAGAAAGATAGACAGACGGGTGGACAGATAGGTGGATCGAGAGATGAGAGAGACCGCGTCTATTAAAAGCACTAACACTGCTCAGCCGCTAGAGGGCGATCTTGACCTATATTTGAGTGTGGCTTTAATAAATAATTATAATAATAATATTTAAAGCTTATTTTTAATTACAACTATTATAATTTTGATAATAAAAATAAGCTGAGGCAAATTCCCTTTCTTATTAGACAATTTTTCAATAAATTAGTAACTTCTATCGTATACAAAAAACATAAACAAACTGCACTCAAACCAAACTTACATTTAAATCAGTAGTAGTTGTATTATTATTATTATTATTATTATTATTATTATTATTATGTTTCACCATTCTGAAAAGATCAAAGAGTTTATTGTTAGTAACATCTCAATGTCTGTATGGAATTAAAAACTGTCTGCCTGAATTACAAGAATCATCATGTCAGAAGGTGAGCACCCATGAAGAGCTTGCTTGTGTGTGTGTGTGTGTGTGTGTGTGTGTGTGTGTGTGTGTGTGTGTGTGTGTCTGGGTGGGTGGAAAAGATGAGCATGTTGGTGTTGGTGCACTGAGAAAAATCCAGCAGTTACACACCAGAATAACCAGCCGGCTGTGGGAGATTATGAGCATCTATGATATTCCACAGTACATAAGGTTCCATTTATTTCATTTCAATTTGATGAAATGATTAAGATGATGTTCAGGAACCCAGTGGTGGGTCGTGTATTTCACTCCCAGGCCTTCAGTGGTGTCCTCCCTGAATCGAT